>NC_142929.1:4634895-4642395 GCF_046866305.1 Octopus bimaculoides
TGCTTAATAATATCACTGTTATTATTATTTTGATTAAGTGGGTTTGTATTTAATAAGTTATGTTTATGTGTTTATATATATATATATATATATATATAAGAAAAAGAAGAGAAAGAAAATGGAGATTAACAACAAATCAATTATCATCCCTTACAGCTGTTTCAATTAATACTTAGTATTAATTGAAATTAATTGACTATTAAATTCATATGCCCTTTGCATAATATCTTCAGAAGGGAAAATATACACTTGGATGTTTTATATATATGTTTATGGATTCATTATAGCAAATTGAATGAGCCAGTAATTAATTTACTGAATATTGATTGAAACATGTGTAAGGGATGATGACCAATTTGTTGTTAGTAATAAACAATGATTAACTTCCCAATTTCCATTTTCTTTTTCTTCTTTTATATGAATATCAAGTATATGGTTTTATGTACATACCTATTATTTCAAGGAAATCAATCCCCGCCCCAAATAATATGTATTGAACCAGTATTTCTTTGGATGACACCATCCCTTCATGAGGTTAACATAACCTCTAATCGAACTTATATATATATATATATATATATATATATATATATATATATGATAAATAAATAAATAATTAATAAATAATAATAGATGTAAGTCAATGTTAATCAGTACTTCTTCATTTTCCGTTTTCTTTATATATATATATATATATATATATATATATATATATATATATATATATATAATGTTATATTATATATATATTATGTTATATTATATATATATATACATATAAAGAGAGGGGGACAGAGATAAGATGAAAAAACACAGGTTTGTTTTACAGGATTTAAGAGTATATTAGAGCCATGATAAGAATAAAGATATTATACAATTTTGTACAAGATAAGGTTTTGTTCTTTCAACATAATCGAAGTAAGGACCAGTTTCGATTTGCTCACCAAACTGAGAGTTGAAAGAGATACATTGCTGGGGGAAAAAATATTGCATGGGGAGATAATTGTTAACTCATTTATTTTGCAGTAAAGGGGAGGTAAGTCTGTAATTTTTATTGTTTTTATTATGGTTATATATATATATTTATTTAGGTAGGGGCATGGCTGTGTGGTTACGAACTTTACTTTGCAGCCACCTGGTTTTCGCTTCAGTTCTACTACTATGTAAATCTTTGGGCAAGTGTCTTCTACCTTAGCTCCAGACCAAGCAATGACTTCTCTGTAAATTTTTAGAGTGGATACTGCAAGAAACTCGTCGTTTGTGTGTTAATTTTTTTTTTGCCACCGATTGACAACAGACGAGGGTTTGTTTATATACAAAAACTTAGCAAATACTCAACAAAAGAGAACGATGAAATAATTACCAGACTTGAAATATATAATGGGGTTCATTTGTTTGACTAACCTTGTAATTCAGTGCTCAACCTTGCCTATATATATATATATATATATATATATATATATATATATATATATATATATATATATACACAAATACATATTGTTTATATGTACATATATTTATAATATGTGGGGGGAGGCACATATTCCGCTTATCACTGGGTAATTTTCTTAGGAATCAGACAATAGAATTGTTCATTCCTATGCTATGTACATAAAGATTACTGAACTGTGTTCATTGTACTTTACCATTTATATGCCGTAGTAGATATATATATTTGATAGACTCTCAATTATCTAATTGGTTTTCTATGTTTTATGTGCCACCGAATGTCAAATGTATCAGGGTTAAATAGACGAGAACTTATTGCGATTGTCATTCTTTTCTTTCGCTGTTTGTCATAACAAATTTTATTGAATGGTTCACTATATAACAGCTGGAAATTATTTCTGCTGCAATACATTTATTGACTAGTTTACAGCCGACTGAACTCATTGGTTAATGATATATATTTTCTGAATAATGCCAATCGGTGTTCTAGTTGTAGGGAAAGTTTTTTATATGGTTAACAACAGTGGCTTTTTGATTTATCAATTTGTATATAGTGTTTAATACTTTGGATATAGTAAAACTACAAGCTGTTTGATATCTTACTTTTTTTTAAAGATTTCGTGAGTAAATTAAACTTGTATAAATCGAAAATACTTTAACGTACTTATATCACTGCATTGTTTTAGGGAAATCTTTTCAGCATAGATATTCTTTCCCGCTGCGGGGTTTTTTCCGATTCTTTTTAATTCTATGAATGATCGAATGTAAATACTTAAATCGTTACGTTAAACGACATGCAATACAATAAATACAACTACAGGGGAACAAAATGGAATAACGATAGCTTGATTTCTTTAGATATATGCAGTTAAAGTTCATACGAGTAACTAATTCACTCCATTTTAAAAGCAGAATAAAAGAGCATCGCGTTGGCAGAGTTGTATAAAGTTCCATTAGAAATCCTCACGGTATATATTTTGCTTCTCTGTACTCTGGTTTCAAATTCCACGGAAGCCAACTTTGGAATTTATCTTTCGAGATCGATCATAAAACTCACCAATGAAGGGCGGTGGATTCGTGAGACTGTAAAAATGTTGGACTGAGTGCCTTGCGGTATTTCTTCTAGTTCTTTCATTTCGGAGTTAAATGCTACCGTGCTCTCTACAAGATATTTTGGTGACTTTTTCAGAGACCATTCCGTGGCAAGTATAAGGGCAAAATAACTGGTTTAAACATGCAAAATAACTAGTTTAAAGATACTTTTCTCCCTCTCTTCCCCAAGGTTTCGAGACCCTATAAAGTGTCATAAGCAATTCTTAGCGCCTGGATTTAGACATAAGCAAAAATAAGAAAGAAAACAAAGTACATTGAGAAAATACGTTCTTTCCAGTCTGTGCATTTTTGTATAAATATCAGGAAACACATACGCAGCCACATTTCTCTACACATAAAGACAGTCACTTCTGCTTAAATTCTATTTCTATTTTATTCATGTTACTATTCCGAAATTCAAGATATAGCAGGGAATATTTTATGCTCGGCTTTTTTTAAACTTCGTGTATAAATACTTATATACATACTTGCATACATAAATGCACACACACGCATACAAAGATACAGGGTGCTGTGAATATGTTGTCTAAATTACACAAAAATGAAAATAACACTGACAACTCATTTTAACAGATATATTTACCAAAATTACATAAAAATATCTTGAAATACTAAAGAGTAAATCTATCCAATAAAATCACCATTGGCTTCAACCATGGCCTCCAGACGACTTCAAAACCGTCTGCAACTCTTCTGGACGGTCTCCTTGTTTAAGTTGGTGAATGCTGCCATAATCCTTGCTTTCAGTTTATCTTTGGTGTTAGGAGTTTTGTTGGTCTCTCGCTCAACTGCGCCCCACACAAAATAATGAAGGGGATTCCAGTGTGGGGAGGTGGCCAGATGTTAGGGTTGATGTGGTCGCAGAAATTGTCTGACAGCCATGGCTAGGTTCTCCTGCTTGTGTGACATGGTGCAGAGTCCTGTTGCCAGATAGGATCGTCCAACAGCCATCCTCTTCACCCAGGGCAGCACTACCTTCTCCAGGCACTTGATGTAGGCCTCCGTGTTGAGTCTGAAGCCGTGTGGGAAGATGAATGGAGGCGTAATGTAGCCATCACCAGTGATCACTCCAAACACCATGACGTTGACTGGGTGTTTGATTTTTATTATTCTTGGTACATGCGCTCTCCTTAGATTGACACCCAGACACTCTGAAATGTTCGTATTGGCGTTTCTGGCGTGAATGCCAAGCAGTACAGCATGTCGTTTCCAAATCTCTGGTTGAGTGAATTACGTCATGCTATTGTTTTTCTCACAGATGGTGCCCAACTGGCCCTACAATAGTGTGTAGTCGACAAAATCAAACACAAACAATGCGCATGCGCAAAATTGAAAATATAAAATGTCGACAATTCACCCTTCGCACCCTGAATATACACGCGTTCAAGTACATCACCACACACTCGCTCGAGTACGCATACTATCTAAAATTTTGTTTGTATTTTTGCCTTAAACATGCATTATCAAAATCACTTTATTCAATAATTTTCAAACATGGAGGTAAAAATATTCTTATATTTTATATAATTAATATATTGCTGTAGGAAGGCGGTGAGCTGGCAGAAACGTTAGAACGCCGGGTAAAAAGCTTAGCGGTATTTCGTCTGCCGTTACGTTCTGAGTTCAAATTCCGCCGAGGTTGACTTTCCCTTTCATCCTTTCGAGGTTGATAAATTAAGTACCAGTTACGCACTGAGGTCGATGTAATCGACTCAATCCCTTTGCCTGTCCTTGTTTGTCCCCTCTATGTTTAGCCCCTTGTGAGCAATAAAGAAATAAGAAACGTTAACACTCCGGGCAAAATGCTTAGCGTATTTCGTGTCTTCACGTTCTCAGTTCGAATTCCGCCGAGGTTGACTTTGCCTTTCATCTTTTCGGGGTCGACAAATTAAGTAACAGTTGCGTACTGGCGTCGATCTAATTGACTGCTCCCCCCCCCCCAATTTCGAACCTTGTGCCTAATGTAGAAAAGAATATATTGAAGGTATTTTTTTTTTGTCATAGCTTGTATTTAATTAGTTTGTTTCGAACTGGGATAACAGGATGAATCTCTAGAGAAGTAATCCTCCAGAGTTAAAGGTATTAACTACTGAAATACGTCTAATTTGTTAATTTACTTAACAGTCAACTCTGTTAGCAAGCTTGCGAGGGAATAAATATTCAGTGAATACTTTTTTGATTTATATCTTTTTTTAGTCCAATGTTAGTCTGAACATTTCATGTTAAATATTTTTCGTTAATAACTTCTAATCTACTACTCAGAAAATACAATTAGATGAACAGTTGTAAAAGTCTTGCGGCTAGCCTTAATCTTCCCAATTATCCACGCAGCAGTCATTAAACTCAAATCACATTTCGCATGGGCATCCAACTAATAAAATATTCATATATCACACAAGTAATTTAGAACTATGGGTGAGATTTTAGATTATTTCATTTCCTCCCGGCAGATGTCGCCTTTATTCATAATTTAATAAAACATTCGATACAGTATAATGTATTAATGAAAGCATACAAATAGTTGGTTCTTCTTTGGTTATAGAATATCGCAACAGGCTTTGTTGGCAAGTCGTTGTGTTACCGACAATAATCCGTCGGTTATTCTTTGTTAACCAGGCCCTTGTCGTGCACAGAACAAGGGTACACTAACCTAATTCGCGTGTAAAGGTATCATTGAGCATATACCATCTATTACTGCAAGCAGGTGGAGCATTTAAGTCTATTAATCCATTAGAACGTAGAGTTAATTATAAGAGTTCTTGCGGCCATGAAAGATGTAAAGAGGACCATTCAGAACTTTGCCCTGACAATCATGTTATGTCAGCGATCTTCATTTTATTGGAAAGAATTGCGATGTGTAGATCTTTCTCAATGATATCGCTAACATATTTCAATCACATTACTAATATTGGTGAAATGAAGTTACTCCAGAGAAAAAACGAAACTTTGTCGCGTGTTTGGTTTGCCGTTATTCTACCCCTATTTTAAAAACCTCACCACACAAAACGGCTCAAATTAAAGGCTGTCATAATTAATCAGATCAAATAAATTAATGAGCAGAAATGATAAAGTTAAATTAATTATAGAAACTACTCACAACCGGATCATTACAGTGGTTTACTATTTTCCACACAAAAGCAAACATGAAATAGGCCGCGCTTTGAGTAACTCAAACTTCAGTTCTGTAGACAGGCTGGTAATTGAAATAATTAACTCTTCGATGTAAAACGCAGAACGGTATAGAACATAGGAAATTCAGCTGATGTTTAACTTCAAAAGGAAGACAACGAAATATGTCAAATTAATAATACAGATTGTCCAGGTACATCAACAAAAGTTGATGTAATCACAGAATATGATGGAGAAATGAAATAACTTTACTCATAGAGTAAATATTAACTTAATCATAGAGTAAGTTTTCAGGTATTTACTTTTACCTGGCCTTTATTCTTAGTCGACATGGACGCTTATATATATCTACATATCTATATAATACGGAAAGTAAAATCAATTAGTTTTAATACCATTAAGAGGGCCTTAAAAGCTTGGTATATTACAGTTTAGATAATGGCTTAAAAGCATTTTCATTTGTTAAAAGTAGGATTCGGGTGAGTTAGAAGATTATTTAACCAGTATCTGTTAAGAAATACGTGTTTTAAGTTTTGGTTGTAGTAAAGGTATTTGTTCGTACATAGATTCTAGTGGTAGATGAAGTTATACTGAAACAATGTTACCACCTTATTTGCACGAAATGGTATCAGGTATTAACACATTGTAACAGAGAAGATGGTAGTAACAACACAGTGATGATAACCTTCATGCTGTTACCGAGCTTGATTACTTCGTAAAAAACAAAGAAATTGTTCGTCTTGCAGGTAAAAAATATTAGTGTCATTGTAGAATGCAAACCATGTAGAAATGATTACCGAAGTGTTGTGACTCCTTTCCGGCTCAATAAAATTATATGTTGCACATTCAAGTCGTCTCTTTGAAAATGTCTCATTTCTTATTATATATCATAACGGTAACTAAACCGAAATCTCAGAACTGCCTTGCACACATTTCAGCCATGTCTCTCTCAATATCATTTATTTTGAGTGAAAATATAGGCACAAGCGTAGATATGTGGTAAGAAGTTTGCTTCTCAACCACATGGCTCCGGCTTCAATCACACTGCGTGGCACCTTGGGCAAGTGTCTTCAGTTATAGCCTGAAAGCGATCAAAGTCTTGTGAATGAATTTGGTAGACGGAAACAGAAAGAAGCCTGTTTCGTTTCGTTGTTTGCATGCATGCATGTGTGCGCGTGTATGTATGTATGTCTCTTCTATTTTTCATTTTAATTATCATAAATCTTTCACTGAGGAGGGAGCCGGTTTCCAACAAAGATACAAGATTCCATCTTTGAGATGTAGTTGACACAGACAAATTGACATTTGGAACTTGAGAAAAGTTTTGCATATTTTTACTGTTCCTCTCACAGATTGTACTTGTAATGCACGAATCAGCCGGTCAATTTCTCTTCATGACAATCCCAGTTTATCCAGATTTTCCTTTAAGCATTTACTAACAAAACCTAGTGCTCCAATTATTATTGGTATGAATATGAATTCATAATCTGGCTATAAAATCTGGAGGTTTCAAAGCAGTTTCTCATAGATATCCTCTTTTTCTTTGCTTTTATATCTGCAGGGCAGCTAACCTCTATGATGTTCTAAACAACAATATTCTATACAACAATAACATTTGACAGAAGTTTTGATGGGAATATTCCACCAGTATTCCTTGAGTTTGTGTTTATGAATGTATTTCATAACAGGGATTTTCTAAGTATATTTCAGGACAGTCTTTTTTTCGCGGATGGCATTGTAAGTTGTTTTAGCAACAAAATCGTGCTGCATAGGGAGGTAGTACCGTGGCGGCATTTTAAGACGGCT
>NC_142929.1:4649895-4687395 GCF_046866305.1 Octopus bimaculoides
TGAACATAAAAGCAAACATTAACACAAACACACACACACACACACGTATACACACATACATACATACATACACACACACACATGCAAACGTATGCATATACATAGACATACATTTATATATATTACATATAACTTGTTTGCATATATATAAACTTGTTTGTATGTATATATATAAACATATGCCCATATATATGCGTGTTTATATGCGGCATATGTATATATGTGTTTGTATTTACTTCTTAATTAACATAGTTTAATAAACTTTGTTTACATGCCACAACCCGTGTAGATGTTAAACTGCAGAAATATCAGTAAAATTCATTTTATAACATTGAATCCAAAATATGTATACAGAAGAATCTTCAAATTTTTATATTATTTGTTCATATATATGTGTGTGTGTGTGTGTGTGTGTGTGTGTGTGTGTGTGTGTGTGTGTGCGTGTGTGTATGTATGTATGTATGTATGTACATGTATGTGTATACATATATATATATATATATATATATATATATATATATATATATATATATATATATATATATAAATCGGGAGAAAAGCAAAATGTAGTTGAATTTAACATTGTATGAAGACGTTAAGTAAACTTCGCATGCACAGAGACCATCAAAGGGAACCAGAATTTTCTTTTTTTCTTTTATAAAGCAAACGAATAGACTCTCATTAGAGTTGCACATTTTCAAGCGGCAATTAAAATATATCACCAGATTAAGATTTCTTTATTTGTGTTGTATTTCTTGTACATATAATCGGTATTTACTTTATTTATGCAGCAAATTTATTGATGAAAAGAAATAGTGCTTCAGCACCTAATTATAAATATTATATTTCGTATAAAGAAAGTTATTCATTACTCTAAACAAATAAAAATATACAAACGAATACTTATTTATATGCATAACTCGAAAGTATGTGTGTGGATGTGATTCTTAAACACACACACAGACACACACTCACTTACATATATAGTTATACATATGTACACACTCACACATGTATGTGTTTATATATATACTAAATGTTGAACTATGAAAATGAGTGTTCAAGACCGCATTGGTGGATAGAATTTCTTTATTTGTGACTTAAAGCTACCATTGGTTTCATGTTAAGAAAAATAGAAAAAGCATCTTAATATCTTTTCAATTTTTTAAGTCGATCACATGAGGGAATGGTGTTCGTCTCGATTTTAGATGAAAACACAACGTTCCGTTGAAATTCCCGGATATTCTCGTAAAGAAAACAATAAATCAATTGGTGCTACTCTTAGATGACATCTTTTAAATGGTTGGATGTAAATGACCAAACAACCGTGTCGGATGGTAAATTTGTTTGCGTTATCTTGTATTATATTCTGTATTATATTATGAACACACGCTTGTTACTCTCAGCTTCAAAATAGCAGTAAACCAGGGACTCACCACATATATACAACAATGCTATTGTTCATAAACTGCAATACATAATAAATAAATAAACTAGGAGTAGGCGTATGAGTGGGTGTGTGGTAAGTAGCTTGCTTACGAACTACATGGTCTCGGGTTCAGTCCCACTGCGTGGCATCTTGGGCAAGTATTTTCTAATATAACCTCGGGCCGACCAAAGCTTTGTGAGTGGATTTAGTAGACAGAAACTGAAAGAAGCCCGTCATATATATGTATATATTTGTATGTGTTTGTGTGTCTGTGTTTGTCCCCCCCCCCCCAACATCGCTTGACAACCGATGCTGGTGTGTTTACGTCCCCTTAACTCAGTGGTTCGGCCAAAGAGATTCCGACAGAATAAGTACTAGGCTTACAAAGAATAAGTCCTGGGGTCGATTTGCTCGTCTAAAGGCGGTGCTCCAGCATGGCCACAGTCAAATGACTGAAACAAGTAAAAGAGTAAAAGAGTAATGTGTTAATAAATATAAGCTAAAACACTTTCGAATGTCGCCCGAGATTTAAAAAAAAATAGGAATAAAAACCCATAAAGACAAATAAAATAGAGAGGACTGCTCTTGATGGCACACTTTTGATAATAGTCCTGCTGGGCTACATCTACACAAATAATTCGTTCAGGAAATGAACGAATATCCCAATCTTCCATTTCCCCAGGTTATATGCTAAGTTTACCTTATATAAATCAAGTAA
The DNA here is from genome assembly GCF_046866305.1 of Octopus bimaculoides. Taxonomy (NCBI): domain Eukaryota; kingdom Metazoa; phylum Mollusca; class Cephalopoda; order Octopoda; family Octopodidae; genus Octopus; species Octopus bimaculoides. The sequence goes on from NC_142929.1 coordinate 4,652,043, forward strand.
TATTTTATTATGAAATGTATTTTCTCTATTAAAATATAGAGAGGTTTCTTTCACAATTTCTCTAGGCTAATTTCTCAGATCCAGTGCAGTGCAATCAATCAACTCCTGTGAATTATAGGTAATTAGCTTGTCGAACAAGGATAGAAAATATGCGAAGTCGCTCTTATTAAGATTTAAAATCAGAACAAAACACTAAATATAAGATTTTAATGTTGTTTTATTGCTTCTTCTTAGACACTTATATATAAATTCATATATACATACAAAACATATACGTGTACGTAGGAGTGGACATATATGTGAGGGTGATTTATTGTTCTTTGAATTTAAACACTCATTATGAATTAAATCACAGCAATGAAAATACGGAGCTGTTCTCTGTGAATGCATTTATGCCATTTCTCATTATCTCTCAAATAGCTGTAAGAGAAGTGTATTTAAACACTTGATAACGCCTGAAGCAAAATATTAAGCGTTTTAACATTTCATTGTTACTTCGGAGATGGAAGGATTCTCATATTGATGTGACGATTTCGATGTTTCTAAATGACTTTATTTCCTTCTGGATTGGATTTTATGTCGTTCTTCCACACAATAAACAAACAACTGATTCCTCCACTGTAGCTTTTGTTCCTCTTTGGGACCTGTAATAGCCCATCCTTTTCAGCTGTCAAGCCAACCGACAAATTTAGTCGTTTTAAAATGTTCAGAACAGCAATAGCTAATATTCCACTAGCATATGTCAACAACTTGTCAATATGATTCTACATATATGATTTGAACACTTTTGCAAATCAATACGCACACATACATATACATACATATACATATAACTATATGTGTGTGTGTATTATCTATCTATCTGTCTATCTATCTATCTATTTATCGATCAATCGATCTATCTCCATGTGTGTGTATGTGTGTGTGTTTGTGTGCGTGCGAATGTGTATGTACGTGTGTGTATGTATCAACAAGATCACTGCAACTCACGCACACAGACACAAAAGCGTAAACACACATACAAATATAAACATGTATACCTTTATATATAAGTGTGTGTGTGTGTGTGTGTGTGTGTGTGTGTGTGTGTGTGTGTGTGTGTGTGTATGAATGAGTGTGTGTATGTATATAGATATATACGCATATACTGGCTTCTTTAATATTGACTCTATTTGATGATAATATCCGATAACTACTAATTCAGAAACTGGTTCGTTGCGGATCTTGACCGTCGTCCCAGCCATCAGATCTGAAAACATATTCCGGGCTTTCAAATAAGTTCTGCTAAACATATCAAGCATCATACAAAGTTCGTCGACATAGAGAAATTACGCAAATGTCAATCAAAACTATAATGTTGAAATTCTTCGCTTCTTTTACACCTACAGTTTTTCAGCTTTCATTTCAGAACCATTGAATGAATGCTGTCAGCTAAAAAGCATTTCCAAGTGTCAGAGAATAAAGGGAGACATATGTTAAAAAAGTAAATAATGTAATGTTAAAAAGGAATATATCATTTCTAAAGGTGTACAAATTCATACATACCGTATCGATTAGTTTTTCTGTCTTACCGGTCGAAAGAGATTAGATGAGTAAAGAGGGAAAGCAACAAAAAACTGATCGGGTGTCTGGTTTTATTAAAGAAAAGTTCAATAGTTCATATCGTATCAGCAACTATTATTAACACTGTTCAGTCTCCAGGTCCATGAAATTTATCCTCCGTTCTTTCTATCTTATTTATTGTCTTACTCTACCGGTGGCGATGGAGTAGTGCCTATGACTTTTTCAGGTTGTAGCTATAGAGGAAGTCATCTCCACCCAAACTAACTCCTCCCCCAACAATCTTCCACAAAGTTTCTGCCTTGCTTAGCGTTATAATCCTTAAGATACTGGGTTGTTATAATGTCCAATTCGGTATACAGTATACTTAGCAAAACCAGTAAAGACACGACTGTCTCTGACCGTCTACTACGTACGCTTGTACTTCACGTACTTCTCTTTACTTATAGTGATTCAGTTATTCCATTCGTTACGTGGGAGGGTATACTATTATTATTAATTCCCTTTTAAGTTTTTTCTTGGGAAGTGTCATATTATTTAGCAATATTTTTTTTATTCCCCCCACCTCCCTTTTTTGAGATTTTTCCGTACAATTTAATACTTTTTGTGCTTGGCATCTATATTCAGTACCTCTGCCCGTTTTCTTCTCCTCTCACTTGTATGCCTGGGTTTAGTCACCTGAGGTGGTGTTGGTTCTTGGAAAGTATCGTACAACCAGTCCATCGGTTCCTCCAACTTCTTTGGTTCGCTCTCCATGAATCTCTTTTCCAGTTCATTCCGGTGTCTCTTTTGAATGCCTTTTTCTCCTTTTTACCCAATCATTTTACTCATGCATTTGGTAATCACACAATCTTCCCAACTCTGCTTTCCATTCTTGTATCCTTCATATACACCTTTTCACCAACTTTAGAAAAACTTGCTATGTCTTCCCTGGCGCTTTTTCTTTTCTTGCCAGGTAGCAATTTATCAAAGACTGATTTTACTTTCCTCGCAAACATCAGCTCCGCAGGTGATCTACCTGCGAGTGTATTCAGACTTGGTGACACACGGTACACTCTTAAGAATTGTTGTAGAGCTACCTCATCCGTGACTTCCTTATTTGACTTTCATATGGCTCTCTTGAAAGTGTCGACAAAGCGTCCTGTTTGTCCGTTAGATCTGGGATGGTGCAGTAGTTACATGTTCTACTACGAACATTTTACAGACACAAACTGCGTTCCATTGTCAGACATCACGTCTGGGATGACGAATCTTGAAAAAATTTCGTGTAAAAAATTCATCATAGTTGAGGAAGTTTGTTTTTTACACTTACAAATTTCTGGTCATTTCGAGAAACTATTAACTAACACTAACTAATATGAATCATTTAAAGGACCAACGAAATCGATGTGTAGTCTCGACCACGGAACATCTACTTTTGGCCAAGGATCATTTTTTTATAGTCGGCACTTTTGCTGCTAGGGCACATCCTCTACAGCCTTTCACCAAATTTTCGATTTCTCTGTCCATTTTCAGCCAGTGTACGTAACTGCGCATTAAAATACCAGGATATCCGACGTGAAATTCTCTCACCATTTTCTTTCGTAATGTTCCGGTATTACTGCTCTCTGTGCATACATCGGTACGCCATCACACGTTCAGTACAGTTTCACGTCTTGGTTTCGTTTCGCACCAAACCTGTTCCTATTTTCTTTTGTTGACCACAGTGTTCTTTTGGTTCCCTTTATAAACTTGTCTTTTACCGCATTCCTCTTTATATCTTCTAGGGTTACCGGTAATTCTCGTACCACGTTCCACATTAGGTTTTTTCATTTCACCTTCAGCTCTTAGAGCTGCGATTACTGTATCTTTCAATGGCTCGCAGTATTTTGGTATCAGTCTGGACAAACCATCCGCGTGTCCTAGTTTTTTCAACGGTAAATACTCCATTCTGTAGTCGTAATTTAATAGTATAGTGCCTCATCTCTGTAGTCAATTTGCTGTGTGCGTTGGGATTCCTTCTTTTGGAACCGTATATTGTCAGCAACGGGCGATGGTCTGTTTGTAAACAGAAACGTCTTCCAAGGATAAATCTATGGAACTTCATGGCACCAAATATGATTGCCAACGCCTCTCTTTTATCTGACTATAATTCTTTTCAGCTGTCAATAATGACTTTGACGAATGGGCGAGAGACTTTTCACTACCATCGTCGTATTTGTGCCGAAGAACGGCTCCTACACCATACACACTTTCATCTGTAGCCAGTAGAGTTTCCAACTTTGGATCAAAATATGTGAATGATAGGTCCGAGAGTAAAATACTTTTCAATTCACGGATAAGAGTTTGGAATGTAGATTTGGTAATAAAGTACCAAATCCAAAAAGTGCCTGCAGCTTAGTTGCATTTTTCTGTTATGGGCATATTCTTTATCACTGTTGCCCTTGATGGATCCGGTTTTCTTCCGTTTTTGTCAATTACTTGTCCTAAGTATTTAATTTTATTCAACAAGAACTCACATTTTTCCTCCGTTAACGTGAACCCGTATTCGCCTATTTTCTCAAATACCCTTTTATCGTGTTGAAAGTGTTTTTGTGATTCACTCTTTATTAAAATATCGTCTAGATAGTCGACAGCGAGATCACAATCACTTACTTACCCCCCCCCCCAGCAAGCAGTTCCATTTTACTGTTTTTAAAATACAGTTTTACTTTACAGTCTTATCTTTTTTAACTCAACGAATACTTTACAATATCATCAAAAATTACAACAGGCAGCAGTTCGTCGCATCTAAACTGCAATGGTGATATTTCAACTCTTCTTTGTTCTACTAATCTCTCCCCTCTTTCTCTCTCCAATAGCACGCCCTTCTTACCTTCATGGTTTGCCAATTTCATTCTGATAACATTTTTCATCTTTGTTACCCTCTTTTCGATTTCAACACTTTTTTCGGATATTACGACGTTTCGTAAACTTCTCCCTGTAGGCATTTCTCTCTGATATCCTTCGCCACTCTCTTCGTCCGACACAATTTCCTTTGTCTCAAATTCGCTGTCTCTTTCGTTTTCATTCTTCTGTCGTGCTCCTTCTTCCTTACTGGTTGAAGGCAACGGTTCCTGAGTTCGCATTTCACTTGATTTTTCATTTGATTTTTCCATTTTTCTTCTTTACTTTCTTGTTCTCTTCCGCGTTTGTTTTTCTTAAATACTGACATTGGCAAATGTACAGGCACATTCCGTCGACAAGTTCATCTTTGATTCTGAAGCACTTTACAATGAAGGTAAATCTTATATCATTCTAATTCATCTCAATGAGGATGTATCTACGTGGTCATACGATCTGAAGAAGAATAACAGCCAAATCACCCATAAATTACCTCTTACCGTCTCATGTAACAACAGGTCACACATAATATAATGCTCTTACGTTAGCACGCCGGGCGAAATGCTTAGCAGTATTTCGTCTGTCTTTACGTTCTGAGTTCAAATTCCACCGAGATCGACTTCGCCTTTCATCCTTTCAGGGTCGATAAAATAAGTACCAGTTGCGTACTGGGGTCGATCTAATCGACTGGCCCCCTCCCCCCCCCAAATTTCCGGCCTTGTGCCCAGAGTAGAAAAGAATAATATAATGCTCTTAACGAAGTACTGAATAAAATATCTTGTACTTAACCTCATTACTTAATGTTAAGTGTTTAAATCTTCACGAAGTTACCTTTCGCCAATCAGGATAAGCAAATAACCTGTCAGGAACTGTGACCGATAAAATTAATTGTACTGCTTCCCATATAACTGTGTTCTTGTTCCAATATAAGAAATCCTGATTCATGCTCCGGAATGGTGCCTGTGATCTTTCTAGACAGGTGAGATCGACGCATTTGATGTTTCAACTAGTTTGTTGTTGGCAGCTAGAGAATTCGATCGCGCTGCAGTTCTAGCCTAGATAACAAGACTAAAACAAAATATTTCCGATGGGTTGTCTGGGTTGAAATAATATGTGAGAGTTTAGTACATTGGATGCACTTAACTATAGACTGTACACAACCTGTTAGATATTGACATCGCCCTAAGATTTATTGACGAAATCTAAATAATAAAATATCAAAATTTCTATGGACAACATTGATAAAACCAAAAGCTAGACATTTCTATTTGTATAACATTTGCACATTGATTCATAATATTTAAATATTTAGCTTTTTCGAAGACGAGATTAACCTGTGTGATGTAAAATTAATTAATTCCATTTTTCAAAATAACTTTTCTTATAGCCCTTAGCATGTCTGATACTAAAAAGCTATATATTCTATTATTCTTTTGTTTGGATTTAGCTTTGAAATAGTTTTATTCTCATACTTTCACTGTTCTCGGTTTTTATTGACGCAATACTTTAACGTATGCTGCATTTGTCTTCAAACACTACATTAAATAATAATGTATACTACCTAACATGCTTTGGTGTGTACAAATTTATATTTTGTCACCAGGGTCCATTCTTATGAATCACAAACTTGTTGCAAATGCGATACGAAACATATATGAGAACAACAACAAGAACAATAATAATTGTGGATGACAAAGACAAAGGTGACGTTTGTCCTTGGGGGTGGGGAATTGGTGTACTTGTCACAGCACCCAAACTGCCATCTAGGAGGCACAATGATATTGTAACTGATACGCGGTTTGTCAAGCTGTAGAAAAATGCCATCCACTATTCTGAAAGATTCCTAAAAATGATTCACGAGACTTAAGAAAATTTTTTTTCTCCCAAACCTTTAGAATGGAAATGACTTGACAGATTATTATTATTAATAATAATAATAATAATAATAATAATAATAATAATAATGATAATGACAATGACAATGACAATGACAATGATAATGATAATGATAATAATAATAATAATAATAATAATAATAATAATTCTTTTACTGGAAACAAGCGACCTCGTAACGATGCAAGTCAAATCTTAAGAATATGAAACGAATCATAGAATGCATATATTATTCTATCACGGCATCGACTAAACTATCTGATGTTGTTATACATCGCTCGTCACAATGCGCTTGCCTTTGCTTTAGCTTTCTAAGGATGCCACCCCGATGGCAAGGCGAGCAGGCCAGGATTCTTCTTGTTCGGAAGGCTATTCTGATGCAGGGTTACTCTTTTCCAACTGAATGCACTGGAGCAACATGAAGTAAAGTGATTCGCTCAAGAACACAACACACACACACACACACATACACATAATATATATATATATATATATATATATATATATATATATATATACATATATATGTATGTATGTATGTATGTGTGAAGTACAGTTAATAGTGTTGTCCTGCCACCTCTTCGGACGATCCTTTTGGTTTGTCGTGGCACTCCGTCGGTCACGACGACGTGGGTTCCAGTTGATCCAATCAACGGAACAACCTGCTCGTGAAATTAACGTGCAAGTAGCTGAGCACTCCACAGACAAGTGTACCCTTAACGTAATTCTCGGGAGATTCAGTGTGACACAGAGTGTGACAAAGCTGGCCCTTTGAAATACAGGTACAACAGAAACAGGAAGAAAGAGTGAGAGAAAGTTGCAGTGAAAGAGTACAGCAGGGTTGCCCCGCACCCCTGCCGGTGCCTCGTGGAACTTTAGGTGCTTTCGCTCTATAAACACTCACAACGCCCGGTCAGGAAATCGAAACCGCGATCCTACGACCGCGAGACCGCTGCCCTAACCACTGGTTCATTGCACCTCTACTTTAGAGAGATATGTAATGTAAATTACCACACATTTTGTTGTTGTGTTGTTAGTCACGATTGTTGTTTACGATGAATGGCTACGTTTCACAGTTCCACGTAGAATATACTTTGTTCGAGGATTACCTTATATTAAAAAGAAAAATAGTCAAAAAATCTTTTTACTTCGTAAACAACCTCAAAATATTTGCAAAACAAATGATGCAAGATGACTGCTTCGGTAGTTTGAGAAAGAACTGCCTTCTTTACAGATTGTGTGCGTATGTATGTGCGTGTATGTATGTCTGTGTACATACAAACGGGGGAATTTAAAACAGTTCGCTCCCCAAAACATCGGTTCTGTGTAATAACCTTCCTTACTTTTTTGCAGCCATCAACTCGAAGGCCATGAAAAAAATCGACCGCATTCATACTTCAGGCTCTGGAGGCTTCCGTAAAATATGCGATCAGCCCTTTGCCCGAGAGTAAATAGAGAACAGATTTAGTTCTGCTCGAAAATTGAAAATAGCTGCATTTAACTCTTATTAACACCGAGTTCAAATCTTACTCAAGTTTTCATTCAAAAGCAACTTCGAATGGCATAGCAAATTCAAGAGAAATTATGATTTCCACAATGATATGTCATTTATGCAGAATGATTTATTTAAATAAATCATTGAAAACTGTTCCTTGGAAACTGATTATATGAAAGAAATAAAAATTAAGCTTTTAGAATATACTGCTATATTTTGGAAAAGTGATCATGACATTTTACTAAACACATATACACACATTAGAGCAGTCATGGTGGCGTGATTAGGAGATCAAATGGGCAATTACATGGTCTCGAATGCTATTTCCACAATACGTAACATGAACCAGCGTGTTGTATCTCGGGGCAATCAAAGACTTCTGAATGAAATTTAAGAGACGGGAACTTTGTGAAGCCTATCGTATGAACTGTTTATATTTTAGACTGGTTTACGTAATGTGAATCCTGGTTTAGCACCTTCACCTGTTCTTTGGATGACTTTAGCGGAGTCCAATCTCTTGCAAACTACGAACCTTGTCTCCGATATAAGGAGCATCGAAGGACTTAAAAAGGACCGTGGACGCTCCCCTTCCGACTTTATAACATTATACAGAACAAAGTATATATTCATACACACACCATTATTATTTATTCCTGTGTGTGTGTTCATATCTTATGATGCTCACCAATATTCTACTCCAATGAAATTAATACAAAAATTAACGAATATGTTATCTTTTTCTAATTATTCTTAATTAATTCTTCTTCATTAGATTATATATCTGTTCAAGGGATTGATTAGTTACTAGATTAATTTCGTACTTCTAATTAATTTCATTCCAAGTTCTATTGATATTTAGCTGATTTGTATGAAATCATTTGATTTAAAATTTCGCGTTTACCATGAAAAAAGTATGTTAGCGAATAATTTGCTTTTTCAGAAACTAGTTCTCATTATAATAATGCATGCTATGGACGCCAAGCGTTGCATTATAAACTTGAGTGTATTGTTACTTGTATAAAACGAAAATACTGATTTCCTCTATCACAAATGTTGTTACGTGTTTAATTTGCGACCAAACAATAACACCGTTGATTTCTTCTCATCAAATCCTCCTCAATTTTGTTAAAATCTTGAGCATTGATTCATAACAGAAAGTATATTAAGAGGGATGCATCGATTATTCTTTGGATTTTGTTTAAAGCTGAATTAAGGTCCGTTAAATATGTGTGTGTATGCATATATATATATATATATGTGTGTGTGTGTGTGTGTGTGTGTGTGTGTGTGTGTGTGTGTGTGTGTGTGTGTGTGTGTGTGTGTGTGTGTGTGTAAGGAAAATAGGGCAAGGTAGAAAATGCTAAAACAATTTTATCATGAAGGACATTTTAGTACTGGTTTCAATCTTTGCGACTTTTTCAACTTAGAGTAGAGCATGATAAACAATTAAATTGCAGAAGAATTAAATGAAATGTTTTTTAAAAATATTTCCATAGATTTCAAATACGTGAGATATTTTCCTTTTTTCTCTGTCTCCGTCTGTCTGTCTGTCTGTTTCCCTTTTACTTTTGTGAAGGTTCGGTACGTAGGTAGTAACAGATCAGAACCGACATGCCTCATATAAAATATTTCTTCAGATCTGCTACTACCTACATACCGAGCCTTCACAAAAGTAAAATAGAGATAGACAGAAAAATGTTTACACTGTAAACTCAGAAAGAAAAATGGCGTGATCAGGCTCAAACTTTCAACACGTGACCACAATAGTACCAGCTATAAGTCCGCATGCCCAGAAGACAGTGTGACAATAACAAAGATATGTTATGGCGAAAGTGGGAATAATTTTTGACTTTCTCTCGTATATATATATATATATATATATATATATATATATATATATATATATATATATATATGTGTGTGTGTGTGTGAATGTGTGTGTGTGTGTGCGTGTGTGTGTGTGTGTATGTGTGTGAGTGTGTGTGCGTGTGCGCGCGAGTATGTGTGTGTGTAGTGCGTGTGTGTGTATGTGTGTGTGTGAGTGTGTGTGTGGCCATATACGCTACACTTATTCCTTTGAATAAAATAATGAATAATGGATAAAAAGATATTTAGAATTTTCCATGTTCACACTCAACTGACATTATCGAATGGTTTCACTTTATTTTGTACTTGTAAATTTTACAAAAATTAATGAGCGGTAGTTTAAAATGACTTAAAGAACATATAATGAAGCGTCGTTGTTGTATGTAATATAATGATTTAGTCGTTAACACTATTAATTTTCTTCTTGTCACACTTCCAACATTCTCTAATCTATATCTATAAACTCAGATGTTTGTCTTGAAACATTGTCACCATTTCTCAAGTAATAGTTTCCAAATTTTACACGCAAATTGAGAATCATCTCAGAAAGAGGTATGAAAACAGAGGAATCCACTGAGGATAAAATAACACCAGAAAAAAAGATATTGGAAAACGTGTAGTTGTAATGGAATGGTAGCGGGGTACGAGAAGTGTCAGTGTTAGGGGTGGAAGAGAAAGATATCCTTAAAATGAAACTTGGCACCAATATTTGCGACAGAATGGAGTCTGCTCATGGTACTCAAAAGGTCAGTTGGTGGGGATAAATTTAGCGGCGGATTACGTTTACCACCCAAGTAGGCTACGGTGGGATTTGGACGCAGCAAGCAGTGAATCGGAGCAGGTATCACGCAGCAATTCTCCAACATTCCGCTGCTCCATTCTAAATTGTTCGTATTTATCGATACCTGAGGGCTGTAAGGCAAATCCAATCTCAGTGGGATTTAAACTTGGATCTCTTTTTTTTCTTAACCTGTTTTTGTTTCAGTAATCTGAATTGATTTATTCATAAATTACCTCATAGCATAAATCCACCATCTTCAGGTAAAATTTTAAACAGGTAGGACAACCAATGCAAATCCGAGGAATTTTTATATCAAAGATTATGAAGCTGGTCTTTATATCATAATATCCCGCCTTTCTTCTCCTCTAATGTATTACTTGTATGACGGATAGACACAGTAGGGTAACATTAAATTCCTGACGAACCGAATCTGCCTTTGCTTCATTGTTCATTAGAATCATTTCACCTCACGTTGACTGCTAAGAAGCAGTCTAAAATACCTGGTAATGAATAGGATGAACAGTAGGGCGAGACAGATATAACAACTGACACAATGATTTACTAATTAGTATTTAGTTAACTCCTTCTAGAAAGGCGTCGACTTCACCTTTACTGAAACCGAGGTCAATTAAAGTCGGAGTGTCGATTAAATCAATTGGGCTCCTCTACGAAGGAGTGTTTGTTAGAAATCATATTTACAACTATTAAGAATCTATGCAAATTGAAATACTTAAACAAAACACTTCAAAGATGAAAGAAACTTTCAACTAAATTCTACAAAAGAATTCATGCGTAAATAATGAACATCAAATGGATGCTTCCACAAGTGAGCATCTTTACCATTCTAGCGGACACATTATCAAATACTTGTTCTGATAATGTGCTTACTGCTTTAATTTATTTGTAAAGTGATTTAAATAACCGAACATAACGAATGATGACATTCATTCCGTCCCTTACCGATTGATATTTGTTTTGATGTGATACAATTTAGAATACGGCACGAAGCATTTTCTCACATGCTTTATCTTGATGTATCTGGATTTCTAGCTTAGGGAAGTAATCGCTCGTACAGAAGTGAGTTGACTGGAATTTAAGTAACGTGATAATAGTTCGGCAAAATTCTTGTAACAGTGATTCATTCATTTCTTTTTCTTTGGCTGTGGGGAACGATCAACGTATTAAGGTTTGCCACATTATACTTACACACACACACACACACACACATCTATGTCCTACGTCGCATAAATTCTGAACCCTCTCCCTGCCTTATTTACTTTTCCTCGTCGCTCCCTTCAACCGTTTAATGGATCTTGTTCAAAACGGGGGCACTAGTATTTTCTTAACGAAACACTTTGAAACTTGGAACACTGGTAGAATGTGTCATATAAAACATCTTTTTCTCTTAGTCTTCTTAACAAAAAAAAACGTAGATCGCAAGTTATTTCATGTTAAAGTTGTCGTATTTCTGTAATTTCAACCAATGACTGACGTCCACTCAGCCGTATACATTAAGTGCTGACTACGTAAACAAACGATTCTCGGCGGTGATAAAATTATTATTTCCTTGTTAAAAAATGGCTGAAGCATATTGGCAGTAGCTAATAAACCTTTCTATTATAGGCACAAGGCATGGTTTTTGAGGGAAGGAGCAAGTCAATTAGGGTTAGGGTTAGGGTTAGGGAAAACGAACACACGTGTGTTGCCTCTGCAAAATGTCAGAAGTAATGGAGATTAAATACGCTTTACACCGCTTAAAGTGCCAACGGAGTAAGTGTAAATAGCTGAATACTTGTCAGTGACTGGTTGAAATTATCGAAATAAGACAATTTTTTACATGAAATAAATCCGAATGCAAAATTTACAAAATAGATAAGTATACGAAGTTTGAAAGTCTTTAGGTACCAAAAACACTACATAAAACATAAATGAAAACTGGTGCCCCCGTTTTGAACAAGATCCCGTTTAATTTATGGCATTACTATATGAACGTGGAGATGCGTGGCTTAGTGGTTAGGGTGTTGGACTCATGATCGTAAGATCGTGGATTCGATTCCTGAACCGGGCGATGCGTTTCTATTCTTGAGCAAAACACTTCATTTCACGTTGCTACAGTCCACTCAGCTGGCAAAAATGAGTAGCGCTGCGACGGATCGGCGTCCCATCCAGATGGGGGAATTTATACGCCACTGAAATCGGGTACACGTGTCTGTACACGTGAATTTCAGGAGCAGGCTGTTCCGTTGATCGGATCAACTGGAACCTTCGTTGTCGTAACCGACGGAGAGCCGCCTATCTCTGAGAAACACACACTCTTTCTCTCTTTCTCTCTCTTTCTCTCCTCACACACACACAAAGAAATAAATAAACTCATATGTATATAAGGATATATTATATATAAGGCGGCGAACTGGCAGAATCGTCCGTATTTACGTTCAAATTCTGTCAAGGTCGAAGTTTGCCTTTCATCCTATCGGGGGTCAATAAAATAAGCATCAGCTAATTACTAGAATCGATGTAATCGACTTGCCCCCTCTCCTGATCTTGCCGGCCTTGTGACAACATTTGAAACCAATGTATATTAAATGTGCAGCGACAAATCATAACCAAGGATAACAGGGATTAGCAGAAGCAAAAATGAATTATAATTAACATAATTCTATCGTGGACGAGGCTTTATAATATTAGTAAAATCAAATTTTGTAAAGCTAATAAAATATAGTTTTCGCTCCCGGTGTTCGTCTGCGTTGCCACAATAATTTACAAGGCAGACGTTTTGCGTTTTCATTCATGAGAACATGATATCATAGAGCATATTAGAATGTATCGATATTTATTTATAAAAGTAGATCTGAATGTTGAGTATTGTGTTTCTCAGTTTCTTATGGATGACCATTCTTTGTCACTAACGATTTATTCTAAACAATATATACTTGAACTACTTGAACGTCGCCAGAACGTCTATTATAAGCACTCTTATTGTTCTGTATCAGTCCAGAATTAATTATCGTATCTTATAATTATTTCTATTGATGTTTTGAAGGTATAAACGTCATAAGATCATTACTTCATCTTTACAAATCTCTTAAACAAGCTCATTAATTAAACATACACATCCTACATAATGCATATATGTATACATTGCATATGTAATTACACACAGATAAACACAATATATAAAGCGAACGAAGTTGATTCCCAACATAAAATCTCGGACATAACCTTCACTGCTTCAGACATCATAGTAGCAATAAATAAGGTCAAATACTATTCTGCTGTAGGCCCTGATAGATTCCCCACTAGTCTCCTGGAGGAATGTAGACACCAACTCTGACCAACCTCTGGAGAAATTCTTTAGACTCAGGTTATATAACGAAACAGCTCTTAACCCAGTCTGTCATCCCGGTTTTCAAACAGGGAAACAGATCCCTCGCAGTCAACTATCGCCCAATCTCACTCACCTCCCACATCATTAAAGTGTTTGAAAGGGTGGTAAGATCAAGGATAGCTGACTTACTGGAGACCCACAAACTCCTAAATGCAAATCAGCATGGTTTTCGCTGTGGTAGGGACTGTCTAGCAGAGCTCTTACACCACATTGAAGATATACTTAAAGCCTTGGGAACAGGTTCGAACTCTGATATCATATATCTTGACTTCAATAAAGTGTTTGACAGGGTTGACCATAATATCTTACTCTCAAAATTGGCAAATGTTGGAATCCGTGGCAAACTTCTTCATTGCATTAAGTATTCCCTGGCGAATAGAACACAAGACGTTGTGGTCGATGGAGTCCACTCAAGCCTAGCAAAAGTTACCAGTGGTGTCCCTCAGGGGATTGTCTTGGGCCCGCTACTCTTTATAATTTACATAAATGACTTTTCCAGCGTCGTAAATCACTGCGAAGTGAAAATATTTGCTGATGACACTACGTTCCAGCAAATCATCAAAGAAGAAGAAGACCGAACCCAACTCCAGTCTGATCTATATGCTGTGAGGCAATGGGTAGATAAAAACAAAATGAAACTGAACGAGGGGAAATTTGAGCTGATGCATTTTGGAAGAAAGCTTATTCTAAAACAGCCATACTCCTTTCCTTCAGGGGAACTGCTCACGGCATCCAATAATATCAGAGATCTGGGTGTAACTGTTGATAACAATCTCAGTTGGAGTTCCTACATCAACAATAAGGTCAATATAGCTCGTAGGATGAGCTCCTGGATCTTAAGAACCTTCCGGTCCAGAGAACAAGGTGTCATCATTCCACTTTTCTCCTCCTTTGTACGGCCACACTTCGAATACTGCGGCCCCTTGTGGTCTCCCCTTACAAGACAAAACATCTTGAGGATTGAATCACCCCAGAGGGCACTCACTAAACGAATTGAAGGCAAGACTGATCTCGATTACTTGGACCGCTTTAAAGCCTTCAAACTCTCCAGCGCCGCCGCGAGCAGTACATCATTTGTACAATGTGGAGAATATACCGCCAGCATTGCCCAAACGACATGAACATTAGTTTCAAGGTTCCTCCAATACTGGGACCACAGGCCATACGTTCGCTGCCCAATTCTGGATCGCAACATATAGGTACCCACCAGTTCTATGATAAATACACATATATGCAATGTAATGAATATTTTAAAAAATAGGCCTACCTTCAGGATGGAATACGAAGGCAGCTAATACATATCCCAATATCAATTGATTTCATGCTGTGCATGAGAAACATGCTCTGCAATCATCAACTGGAAATAGTATATGACATCTATTTCTAAAATATTCATTATGTCAACTCGTAGAATTGGTGGGGGTTTTTTAAGCTTTCGCTTTGATTTTTAGCAAGCGGTATCTTTACCCTTCTTTTCTTCAAATATTTTATACTGTACCTGTATTGATAGAAGTCTTGCTGGCCACCTCATTATTATTGTGTTTAACAGTAATAATACTTCACATATTCACTTTTATATATATATATATATATATATATATATATATATATATATATATATATATATATATATATATATATATATGTATATATTCACACGCACACGTATTTTTTCAAACTTGTAGTTTGAAAAAATCGAATTTCCCTTCAAATACCAAAACAATACCTGAAAACTGTAGGTTGTGGAATAACAACATGGTTGTGTAAAGGGATAATCATGCATGTATGCATGTATGTATATGTGTGCGTATATATGAATAAATACATATATATTTCTGTATAACTATTTTTGCCAATGTACATAATTTCTTTAGAACAGGATTTATATAAAAAGAGGAATAATTTAAAAAGGAGCCTATGATCAGATGTGTGAACCTCCTGTGAATCATCAACGCAGGATGAATGACTAAAAGAGGGAATTATATAAACGAAGAGCTATTTCCAAATTATTTGAGAATCAAAAATTATGCCATCGGGTAAAATAAAATCTGAAAAATGAAAAACAAAGAACAAAACAAAATGAAGACAGCAAACGTGAATATATGAATATATTAGGAGTCAGGAAAATATGCAAGGAAGCAAAATATAGATGATAGCTTCAATGCTGGCAGACATGTCAGTGAATAAAGATATGGATCACATGTATATAAATACTTACTATCTTCAGGTACGATTACAACAACAATTTCTCATAGAAAATTGTAAATAAATAAGGCAGCAACCATGGCTCATATAAACAGACAAATTGGTTTACTTATATGAATAAAATAAATGAGAAAAGACAATTCTAGAAATTAGTGTAGAAATAGATTATAGTGGCCAAAATAAGAAATGCAAAAACGAATAAAGATAATTATAGATATTTTAAAAAAAGAATAAAATATACAAAAGAAGATAAAAAGAACTGGCAAGATTGTACTCCGAAACAAAAGTTAGCAATAAACGAAGAATGCTAAAATTATAGAGAGATAAACATAATGCAAACGTATATTTATATTTTTGTTGGCGAAATATAGTTTTAATTGCGTTCAGGGAGGACAATTTTTGTATTTCTTTCAGCCAGATTACAGAAAGTAAACAGAATATATAAATTACATTGACTTACACACAAACTTACATATATATATATATATATATATATATATATATATATATATATATATATATATATATATATATATATATATATATATCTTTATGTACATATGTATGTACACATTAACTATATACATCAAATATATACATATACATTCATATGTATGTATATATGATAGATCACTAGCCACTAAACCTTTTTGTATTTTCTCTCCCTGTTTATTTCTGTGTTCCTTTCTGTCGAAGAGCGTAGGCTCGAAACATAAAAGACTTTCTCACTTCCCGGGCGTATCTCCTTGTCACCTTGAGAAATTCCTTGACAATCTTGGTGGCACAGGTGACGAGCAGGGAGAACGTTTCCATCAAGACAAAATGAATGGAACAAAGGTATCAGGACAGGTGGGACTTGCATTTTATGGAAGAATATTGCTGGAGATTGCTTCGTGATCTGTCTTTCTGAGGTTCAGCACTCATGAAAAATCATTATAAAACGCAATTTCATGGGAACTTGAGCATAAATAATGACTATAGAAATGTTATGATTTTTACTAGCTTTGCAGTAGAATTTTAAGAAAATACTCTGGTTTTAAAAAAAATCAATTCCTATGTATGTTTGTATGTTATGATTTGTCCCTCATAAGGTGTTTTATTGAAAAAACAATGAAATTCAATGGACTCAATATCTGAAAACCTTGAGGTGTTGGTAACAAATGGATGTCATTTTCGGATTTTGTGTGTCAAAAAAATCCTAGTTCAGGTCCATATGTTTTGACAATTGAGAAAAAGAAATTTTTCTTGGCTTGTGTAATAAAACTGACCAAGGAATTTTCTAAACTTTTATTGTCGTGTTACTGAAGCACTCAGATTTCTTTGCTTTTGGGGAATTTCTTCATTATTCTTTGATATGCACGTTATAATACTGAACAACCCACAACTGGTCAAAATTACACAAATGGAATCTTTGACTTCACCAAGATCTCCACACAAGCTCTACTTTTCATGATGCCCTCGTTATTCCTTTTGCAGACACGCAACCCAAACACTGATGTTGCCACCTTTAGGATTAACTGTAGTTTCTATGTGCACTAAGTGACATTTTATTCTTGCACGAAGTTCATATAGAGGAATGGCAGTCCCAAAAAATAAAATTTATCTCAGCACAAGAGTATTAAATAGTCTGACAACTTCCAGTTATCATGATCATGACCAATATAAATGAGGACTCGTTTGTATATTTTTTTCTTTTTTGTGTATATGTTTTTTATCCGCAGCAACATGTCTCACGACCCTAAACATCTTTAGACGACTGTTGAAGGTCATGCCTCTAAGTTTTGTAACATATTTGTCTTGAATGTCGTTCGAAACTTCTACGACAGTCATTCGTCGACAAATGGCGATTGTATCAGTCCATCGTTTTAGTTATCCTTCGCGGTTGTCTTGAGAAAGACGGGTCAAAGTGCCTCGGGTTTCATTGAAGATGTCTACAACGTGGTGAGCATCACCATTTAAATCGACAATTTTCATCACGTCTCACAACATAATATCATTATTCAGTTTATTATTAGCTACTCTTACGTAAATCGAAAATGAAAATTAAAATACTTTTTCTAGAATGGTCTCCAATTAAGTTAATTTTACGGTTTCATTTACGTTCTTAATGATTACAGTACGGTAATTAGAATTTTTGTGCTTACAGTTATCTTAGTTAAAAGAGTGAAGTATATATATATATATATATATATATATATATATATATATATATATATATACAACTCGAATGGAAACAATGCTGATCATTAGCATACTCTTGCTTTGATGGCATAGTACATATGTTTGTGTGTAGCTTCTTGATTACATATACTATTTACATGCACACACACGCACGCCCAAACACAAATACACACACACAAATGCACCATATATACATATACACAATATATATGCGTATGTGCATATACATGCAATTATAAATATATCCATAGATATGTACACTTTATTCATTTATATATGCATATACAAACGCATCTGCTCACACACACACATAGACACACACACACACACACACACACATATATATATATATATATATATATATATATATATATATACAAATGTACATATTTATAAATATACACATGAATTTATACTTACACACACACACACACACACACACACACACACACACACACACACACACACACATACATACATCCATAAACATATATAACCCTATATGCATAAATATAATAAAATAAATAATTAGTTACTGAACTTTTCAAGCAAATGGCGGCTTAATTAAATTCGTAGAATTTATAGCAGATGTAGATGGTACAGATCCCATCAATGTATGTCTGAATATAATGTTTTCTAAATATACGCACAAAAAGTAAAATGAAATTATATTAAATTAAATAATTGTGAGCGTATCACCGACAGAAGAGATGCCGTACCTGTACGTGAGTTCAAAGAAGAACAGTATTAAATAGACAGAGAAAATCAGAGGGAAAAGTGGAAAAGGAGATTTAAAATTAAAAACAGAGAAAATACAAGAGTTAGATGTTGGTTGCTAATGGAATTATAAATAGAATGATATGAAGTGAGGTACTAGATCGATAGCACAGATGAAGAGAAACTTATTTTTCTTTCTTTCCATATTCCTAAGAAATGAAATTTATTTTAAGGACTTATCGCTTTTCACAGATAAATAAAGTGTTATCTAACTCACACCAACGGCATTCTCTTCTTCGCCGCCTCATTTTATATGCTTCTGTATGTAATTCTTCATATCATTTCATTATCTTTCTTCCTCTCTCTGCATCTAATTATAAATCTCTCAATATTTCAGTTGTAGTCGCCCACGTTTCTCTTTCTGACCCCTGCATTTCTTCCTCTGATCGTATCTTTCCACTCGATATAATATAACATAATAAAGTATAATGGAATATGAGAGAATAATACAAGATTTATTTATTTATCTTTACTCCAGAATAATAGAATAAAATATAAGATTTATTTATTTATCTTTACTTCAGAAAGAACCCTGTTAAAATGTTCCTCCATATTTTTTAACTATAAACGCCATCAGTTGATTCATATATCGCACTCGATGGAATATGTGTCAATGTAAAAAGAATTCTTTTTATTCTCATTTCAAATAATGTGTAATAGTATTAATCATATTATTTCTGACCTCAACACCGTCTTCACTCTTTTAATCTACAGTGGCCTCTCATTAATTATTAATCTATCAAATATACACACTTAAACACACACACATACACACACACACACGCACATCCACACCCACACACACACACACACACACACACACACACACGCACACACACACACACCCACACACACATCTTTTGTCATTTAATTGCTTTTGCTATTAGGACGCGACCATTCTAGAGCACCGCCTTCAATCGACTCCAGCACTTATTTTTTGTAAAGCTTGTTGTTCTATCGCTCTCGCTTACCGAGCTGCTAGTTTACGGGACGTAGACACACCAATGCTGGTTTTCAAGTGGTGGTGGGGACAATCACACAAAAATGCACGCGCACACACCTACACACACATGTATGTATATATATATATATATATATATATATATATATATATATGTATACACTCTAATGAAGCCTAGAGGCAAACCCAAGTACCCTAATTTTATCTACCGATCACTACTGTACACTCAAAAGATGGAAATAACGTGGGATACTGTGACCTCTTGGCAGAAACAGCTGTAAGAAGCAGTTCTTTTTCTATTCTAGAAATTACTGGTACTTATGTATGTAAAACACAATCTTTACATATATATGTGTATATATATATATATATATATATATATATATATATATATATATATATATATATATATATATATATATATATATTCTAATAATTGTTTAAAATAAATAAATAGACATAATATAAGGTCTAACAGTTGATGCATACTATTTCTGGTTCCCCTCCATTTTCTTCTTGCCGTATAAATTCAGGGTACACACACACATTTATATAATTCGTGTGATCCATAATGAACGTGGAATTAGTTGATTTTGTAACCAATGTAGATGGGATATATGTATAATAAAATGAATCTCGAATAAGCACATAAATAGAAAATATGTTCATATTTATGTTAAAAATCACCTTACGGGACACCTAGATATTACTGTAACTAATCACAACTGCATCCACTGTCGAAAGCGATATTTTAATAGCATGACCATAAAGCGATCGGATCATAACGGAATGAAACCAGAGCGCTTACATATAACCTAAATGATTCTGTTTTACGATGATAACGAAAGCTATTTAGTTAGAAATCTGAAAATAACTAGGAATGCCATATTTCGTAACTAGACAAACCTGAACTTCACAAGGCTCATCTTGAGACCTTTATTTACTGAAAGATATTTACAGTTAATAATGTATTGTGTTTATAGCAAACCTCTGCCTGAAATAAATGGGAAATTTCAAACATGCGAAATAAAAAACGAGTAGAAAATATTGTTTAAGTTTTACCTCGGAAGGATAAAAAAGAAAAAGGAAAAAAAAAGTTACCATCGAATTTTAACCCAGAATATATCGAGGTATAAATAGCGTAAAGTGATCGATCGGACACTATAATGATTTGGCAAATCATTCATTATAAATTTGTATTAATTATATTAATAACGGTAACAATTGTTTCTAACTTTTGGCACAGGGCCAGTAATTTCAGTAAATGTGGGGAGGGTGATTGCATCGATCTCGGTGTTCATCTGGTACTTATTTTATCGACCCGGAAACAAAGACAAAATTGACATCTGTGAAATTTTAACGCAGAACATAGAGACGTAATGCCGCTAAGCATTTCGTCTAGCGCACTAACGATTCTGCCAGACGCCGCCAATAATAATAATAATAATAATAATAATGGAATCATCCGTCGTAAACGACGTATAAGCGTTGGCTTTTGTCGCCCGATCTGCAGGAATGATTTGTTTATAGTGAGCAAATGTACGTGTCGCACATAAGCTTGCTCTCTCCATCAAATCGACGTTGTCTGAACAGGTGCACGGTGTACCACGTGTCAGGTTTCAAAGTGATCGCAGAGCAATGTGAGATGAGCTTGCTCAAGAACACAACGCAATGCCCAGTCTAGAAATTGAAACCACGATCTAGCAATCACCCTTACCATTTCACATAATATTAATAGTTTCAAATGTTGGTACAAAACCGGCAATTTCGGGTGAGGTGGGGATGAGTTGATTATATCGATTTCAGCGTTCATCTCGTACTTATATTATCGACCCCGAAAAGGTGAAAGATAAAGTCGACCTCGGCGAAATTTGAACTCAGAACGTAAATTCAGATGTAATGTCGCTAAGCATTTTGCCCGGTGTATTAATGATTCTGGCAGTTCAGCTCCAAAGAAACCAAACTATGTTGGATCATGCTCAGCTGACAACAAGGTATGCGGTAAGGAAGAAAGAAAAGTGGAGAGATATGACAGGTTAGCTTGGGAGGTTAAGCAGTTGTGGTCGGGGAAAAAGGCAGCAGTAGTACCAATAATTATCAGAGCCCTGGGAAGAGTGAGTAAAAATCTTGAGAAGTACGTGGAACAAATAGGGGCTGCAATAAGGGTGGAGCACTTGTAGAAAACAACACTGCTTGGAACCGCTTGAATACTCCCAAAGGTGCTCGAAAAATAAGAGGTGTTACCTTAGTTCACTGGTAGTGAACAGCTGACACTGTAGTACATCTCCAGTGTTAGAAGCTGTGCAAAAGCAATAATAATAATAATAATAATAATAATAATAATGTGGAGAACAGAAACACGATCGCAATAACATGGAAATTTTCTTAAATAATTTAAAACATCTTGTCAGGAGGCCGTTACAATTCGATACTGAAAAGAATCTCCTTTGTACATTGAAGTGATACATTATGCATATGTGTGTATGTGTGTAGGGGTGCGTACGTGTGCGTGAATTTAAGCGCGTGTATATGTATATGAATAAACACAATTTTTCAGAAATTATATAAAAATGACATAAAAATAGATGATCGATGCAATAATGTGTTAGATAGATAGATTATGCACTTTCAGGAAGCACGTATAATATATATATATGTGTGTGTGTGTGTGTGTGTGTGTGTGTGTGTGTGTGTGTGTGTGTGTGTGTGTGTGTGTGTGTGTGTGTGCGTGTGTGTGTGTGTGTGTGTGTGCATATATATCTTTTAGAATTGTCGACTGACGAGGGTTTATGTTCCTGTTAATTTACGTAATTACTGGAAACGTACGTATTAAATGTATTCAAAATATCAACTCTTGGTTTTTGTGATTTTTCCCAAATGTATGCGTGGGTGTGTGTGCATGAATATGTATGTATGTATTTGTACACGCCCACGCACACAACCCCCACAAACTCATACTTACATATTCATATAATATATACACTCCTAAAAAACAAATTTTCCTCCTCACACATATACCTATCATAATACTGTTGAAAGCTACATATATAAAAGCCGGAGAGGAGATTGGGAGAAGATTATGAAATAAATCCAAACGGATTTGACGAACGTGTTACATTAAAAATATCAAGATGAGAAGAACAACAAAACGAGTGGAAAGATAATGATAAATAATTTAAAATAAAATACAGATAAGAATTACAATAAAATTGACTCAATCTAATATAATGAAATGAAATAATGTAGAGTAGGATAAGGCGAAGGATGGTGATAAAAATAAATAAGAAGGAGGCATTTTATGGTGGAATGATGCCAAATTAGGCTTTAGAAAATAAGAATTAGAAAATAATATGTAATTAAGATATGATTTGAATATAATATGCATAAGTAACGTATTGGTCAAGTAGCTATTCAATATTAAAGTCCAAGTAAGGCGGTGAAATGCTTAGCGGTATTGCGTCTCTCTTTACGTTCTGTGTTCAAATTCCGCCGGGGTCAACTTTGCCTTTCATCCTTTCGGGGTCGATAAATTAAAAACCAGTTACATACTGCGGTCGATCTAATCGACTGACACCCTCCCCAAAAAATTTCGGGTATTGTGCCTCGAGTAGAAAAGAATATTTAAGTCCAAGCAATGTGGCACGCTGGCAGAATCGTCAGAACGTAAGGAAAACTGCTTAGGGGCATTTCGTCTCTCTTTACGATCTGAGTTCAAATTCCACTGGGGTCGACTTAGCCTTTCAAAGTTGATAAAAAGAAGACCCAGTTGAGTAAGTGGGGTCGATGTAATTTCATATTTGTGCCAAAATTTGAAACCAATATTTTATATATTTATATAGGCGTGGTTGTGTGGTAAGAAGGTTTCTTCCCAGCCACATCGTTCCATGTTCAGTCACTCTACGTGGCTCCTTGGGCAAGTATCTCCTATTATAGCTTCGAGCCTACCAAAGCCATGTGAGTGGATTTGATAGATAGATAGAACCTGAAAGAAGCTGTCGTATATATATATATATATATATATATATATATATATATATATATATATTGTCCACGTTTCTTTGTGTTGTCCTGTACCCAGCTCTGCCTCAACTCTTCCTCCTCGCATCCCTCTCACATTCCCTACTCCCAGTTCCACTACCTCCGAAACTTGGGCAGCCGGCACCAGGATTTCGAGTCCCAGTACCAGGCCCGCCTGTTTATGCGTCGGAGATAACTGTCTCCTCTTGTCCAAACTGCCCTCGCCCACGCTCGTCTAATCGATCGTACCACCTCTCTCTCTTTCTCCTTCCCCAAACCGGAAAGAGGTTGCTCTTTCAACAGGGGTGCATTTCATCCAAGCGTACACCGGTTTATCTCCATATCAATTAATTTTTCCTGGGTTTTGTTAATTTGTGTTAGTTTTGGTGTTTATTGATGGTTCTTCTTCGACATCTGTGATCAACGCTTATAAAGTTCCAGTTGTCGTTACAGATGATTTCATCCATCCGATATAGAAGAACAGAATCTTTATGTTATATAATATGAAGGAAGTAGATTAATTTGGGCAATTAAGGACAGTAATTAGCCGGGCAAAATCTTATAGCATTGAAGGAAAAAGTTGTGACTTAGACGTTGAGGAAATTTTCCAGATCAGTGTCCACATAAGATTAAATATACGTTTAATAAATTCAAATAAATAAAATTAAATAGACATTATAGTAAATGAATATGCGTCTAGTAAATCCAAATAAATATAATTAAATAATTATGTGAAAAAAAATCAATATCTAGAACTAATGATTATATGATATTAATTAAATAGAAGGAATATACGTTGAAACACTTACTATCATCTGATGTATCTAAATAAATAAATTAACGATTTAATTAAGTAAATGAGGGATAGCGAGCAGGTTATATTCATAAAGAATATATGTGTACATGTATGTATGTATGTATGTATGTAAATACAGATGATTTTGAATGCATACTCTGCCATAAAGTATGCAGATCAAAACGTGGCTTGAAAAGGCTTCATAAAGTTCTTGGATCTGTAAACTATACAATCACCACGTTTTCTTGCACTAATTGTCAAGAAGCATGCAAGTCTTTGCCAGGCCTCAAAAACCATATTTGTGCAGCTCATCGATGATATTTTAGGGCATAAAGAAATCAGGCAATGGCTCTACTCGAAATCGAGTTGGCAACCATCATGAAAATATATATATATATATATATATATATATATATATGTATATATATATATATATATATATATATATATAGACTCATTAAAATGTTCCTCTCCACGGAAATCTTTAGTAAAAGGTGAAAGATTTATCCGCTCCGGGTGAGGAGAAACCAGAGTTAGGGTTATGAGAGACGCGTGCCGTCAGTAATTACTCGGGGTAGGGAGTTGGTGAACTTTATGTAGTAAAACACAAAATATAAGCGCAACACAGGCGCGCAACTGAGTTGAAGGCAGATTTACTTCTGCCTTTATAACACGTAGGGAAAACATTGTTGTAGCAGTGCACGTATACTACAGCAGTACTCTGCATAGCTTAAATACTGGGATTGAAAAGCAGGGGAGAATTATACCTACCTAATCTATGAAAAAATTAAGTATTTTGCATTTTATGCAGAGTAATCAGTGTAACATATATCAATATACATATATATATATATATATACACATATATATACATACATATATATATATATACATACATATATATACATACATATATATATATATATATATACATATACATACACATACATATATACATATATATATATATATATACACAAATATATATATATATATTATAATTATATACATAATTATAACAAGGGCTTGGCTTGCGCCTCACCACGTACTGAATTATAAAATAATTGTAAAATTTACCTATGAGATTTTTATTTTCGCGTTGACCACCTGGTAAAAATCATTAATGATTTTTACCATTTATTATTATTATATATATATATATATATATATATATATATATATGTTTTATATATATGTATATATATATAGGGAAAATAACCAAGTTTTCCCTAAAACTATATATTTTATATATATTTTATCTATAAAGCTCAATTTAATTTTTATTTTTTATAAATTGATTTTAATTGAGTTTTTACCTGTAATTTTGGATTTTATCCCTAATATTATTATATGTATATATATATATATATATATATTGCTCGACTAAAGGCAGTGCTCTAGCATGGCTACAGGCAAATGACTGAAACAAGTCAAAGAGTAAAAGAGTAATCACAAACCCAAATTTAATATTTAAAAAATTCTCCAAACACCCCTACATAACAATATATATATATATATCTATATCTACACAGTCAAAATATGAGAGGTGTATATTCTGAATTTAGAAAACACTTAATAGTTTTGAACTTAGTCTCCGTAACCTTTATAATGGGGTGAAGTGTCGCTATAAGAGGAATCCAGGTGACCTGATAAGGATTAAGCTTTATAAATATAAATGTACGTATATACATACATATATTCCTGCATATACATATATAGATACATATAGATTTATAAAGAAAAATATATTGATACCTAGATACATAAATATACATATATTCCTCCTTCCGTCTTTCAATTGCCATATATATATATATATATATATATATATATATATATATATATATATATATATATATATATATATATATATATATGTATTAAAGAGAGAGAAAGGGAGTGAGAGAGACATATGTAACTAAAATTTTCAGAAGGTAAACACATGTACAAGTACACACATACATATATAAAGAGAGAGGGGAGGGAGAGAGAAAGAGAGATACAAATAAATTTAAGTTGAACATTAAAATATCGGAATACTAAAAACAGAATGCATAGTTTTTTTTTACTGGATTTGTATTGAAAATAATACAATTTCTTCGAAAAAAAAAAAAATTAATAATTTAAATCTCTAAACCTTTTCGAGGAAATCTGTTTTTAGAAACTTTTTTCGAAATTTTTCTTGCTTCTCATCTTAGTATTTTTTGTTGAAGTCAAATCCTTTTCGACCTCTTCTGCTTCGCTAAAATGTGATGTTATTATAATGGAAACTCGATATGGAAATTATTTGCGTACGTGTCTGTGTTTGTGGGCGTGCACGTGCATTTCTTCTATGTATTGCGTACTGGTTCCAAGTTTTGATAGAAGGACAGTAATTGCAGAGAAGAGGGACGTCGATTACATCGACCCCCGATGCTCAACAGATACATATTCTATCGATCTCGAAAGGATGCAAGGGAAAATCGGTTCCGGTGGAATTTGAACTGAAAAGGTAAAGTCGGAAGAAATAGCACTGAGAATTTTATCCGGCGCGGAAACGATTTTGCCAGCTCACTGCTATCATTATATATCGTGCATTAAGGCGGCGAGCTGGCAGAGTCGTTAGCACGCCGGGCGAAATACTTAGCGGCATTTCGGCTGTCTGCATGTCCTGAGTTCAAATGCCGCTGGGGTCGACTTGGCTTTTCATCATTTTGGAGTCGATAAATTAAGTACCAGTGATACACTGGGTCGATGTAATCGACTCCCTACAAATTTGCCCTTCCTACAAATTTCAAGTTTTATGCCTCCAGTAGAAAGGATTATATATTGCGTATTAATATTTAATATTTATTCCTATATTTTCACATTATTTATACTCGGATGTTTATAAACATAAGCACATCAAGTTTTAGAGAGGTTTTGAGTTCAAATTCCACCGAGGTCGACTTTTCCTTTCATCCTTTCGGAGTCGATAAATTAAGTACCAGTTGCGTAGTGGGGTCGATCTAATCGACTGACCCCCTCCCCTCAAAATTTCGGGCCTTGTGCTTAGAGTAGAAAAGAAAATTTAATTTATATGCTGCCTGAAATAAATCTCACTACTTAATATGCTGCACGACGATAAATTTTGGAATATTGAGTATACGAACCGGTTATGTTGCTATTTAAAACTCATCATGTTTTAGTCTCTACCTCACCTTCAGAAGATGTTAGGAAGACGCAGCGGAAGCTATCATTAATATTGCTTACACAACAGTTATGCAGAGTGAAACATTTATTTTCTATAACATACAAAGCTATTTTTATCAAAATGTTACAATGAATGCAAACTGACGTAGATGTATGTTAATTTATGCATGAATATAAAGAATATAAATGTTTCTTTATGACTAAATTCTAACAAATACTGCCTTGTTATTTAACATCTTCAAATTTTCGTGACATGGAAATACTTAAATAAATATCCGTTCCTTAGACATTAGAAGATGTCTGTTCGTTTCCTAGTAACAACGAAAATATCAACTCATATTTACACACACACACACACACGCACGCACGTTCGCACACACGCACGCACGTTCGCACACACGCACGCACGTTCGCACACGCACGCACACACACACACGTACACGCACACACATACACACACACGCACACACACACACACACACACACACACACACACACACACACATGTACAAATACACATACACAAATACGCGCGAGCACGCACTCACAGTGTAGTTAAAAGCGTTCGTCTGGAAGCCACTTGGTTCTGGATTCGATCTCAGAAAACCTTTGTCTTGGGTTGACCAATGTTTAATGAGAACAAGGCGGCCAGCTGGCTGAAGCGTTAGCACGCCGGGCGAAATGCTTAGCGGTATCCCGTCTCTGTGAAGTCAGTGCGTGAGTCTATGTTGAACTGTTCATTGAAGAAAACTACAGAAAATTGAAAGAGATGTGTGGAGATAATGTTGACCCACAAGGAGTGGAGGTAGAATTTAAAGAGTTGCCACCAGTGGCGGATTTGAGAGATATCGAACCACTAATGAAGTTCTACTAAAAACAAAAAAGGAAAAAAAAGAGAACAATTGTAAATAGTACATATAACGGTTCAAATGGTACCGCATGGGAGTGGGGTCCATACAACTTTCATTTCATTTACATTCGTTTTATGTTTTTTATCCCCACTGTGGTCTTGTCTGTCTTTGTGGTGTCCTCATCTGTGTTTGGGGCTTTATGCCTAATAAAGAAATCGGTATTTCGTCTGCCGTTACGTTCTGAGTTCAAATTCCACCGAAGTCGACTTTGCCTTTCATCCTTTCGGGGTCGAGTATATAAGTACCAGTTACACACTGGCGATCGATGTAATCGACTTAATCCCTTTGTCTGTCCTTGTTCGTCCCCTCTATGTTTAGCACCCCACCCCGTGGGCAATAAAGAAATAAATACTTAATGAGAGGAATTTGGCAGAAAGAAACTGAACCAAAATATGTCGTGTGTGCGTATGTGTATGTATGTGTGTTGTAGAAAAACTAGTATGGAAATTATACTTCAATCTGAAACCATTCTTTATGCTTCATTTTAAATTTCCTTTTCCTTGTGAGTCAAGATCGTATTTAATCCCAAGAGGTGGACCGAAGTTCATGTACAATCAATGAGTATCACATTAGATGTTTTATTTTGTTGAGACTAAGGATTGAAACTAACAAAATAAAGCAAACGAACAGATAGAGTAGCTACCATTGTTTAATGAAACAAAAGAACATATAAAACTTGGCTGTGCATTGCCACAGAAAGAGTTGTCGGTCTCGGCCAGGAAATCATTAGAAGCATGCAATACATTTCAATAGCATGGACGGAGAACAATATACCCGATGGATACACAAGTACATTTATCGTAACACTATCTCCTTGTAATCAAAATTCTCAACAACAGCAGTAAAGAAAGCGGCAGGGGTGCCAACTTGAAGATTAGAAGTCATAACTCTTCTGCATTCATATAAAATGGAATTGCTAGCCGATAGGTTCGTTGTAAATCTCGTTATTGATAATGCAGTTTCATGAAGCATGTCAGATAAAATTTATATGCAGGTGAGTTGTTACGAGAACTAAAACAGCAGACCTGAAGGTATTCAAAATCAAGCAGACAGAGGAATGAATATACGCATATATATATATATATATATATATTTATCTTATATTATATTATATTATATATAAGGAAATTAACACGGACTCTCTCTCTCTCTCTCTCTCTCTCTCTCTCTCTCTCTCTCTCTCTCTCTCTCTCTCTCACACACACACACGCAAGGGTATGCATGTGTATGAGAATATATGTGAGTACATAACTGTAGGAAGATCACTGAAAACATTAAGTGAACGTAAGAGTATCTGATTTAAATGTCTTGTAAAAAGTTTTCCACGCTATGTATAAATAAATAAATAAATATATATGTATACATATATATATATGTGTGTGTGTGTGTGTTGTGCGTGCGTGCGTATAAATCCACACGTACCTAACACACACTTGTATATGTACACACATGTATACATATATGCATGAATGAATACCAATCGAAACCAATATCTCTTGGAAGTGGTATTAGTTTCAAACTTTGGTACAAGGCCAGCAATTTCGGGGTGGGGGCTAAGTCGATTACATCGACCCCAGTGCTCAATTGGTTCTTACTTTATCGATCTCAAGAGCATGAAAACCAAAGTCGAACCCTATTTGAACTCAGAACGTAAAGTTCGGGGTGCCGGTGTTACTCTTTTGCCTACCCGCTGTCTACGGCACTTCACATTTTTATAGAGAACCCATTTCTCTTCACCAGACACTCTTCGGTCCAAAAAGAAGAGCACACTCGGTAAGTTTGTTAGAAACCCATTGACCCAATTTGCTGAACTTTGCGATGGCACGCAGGTGTCGATGAATGGTTGAACGACTAAATCCAAGATACTCTGCTAGAGTTTTGTCAGATTGTATAAAAGTGCATAAATATACGCACCATAACAATCATAATATTCAATTAGTGATGAATATATGAGGCGGAAAAAAACTCCAATAACATCAATTTGGTTTTTTGATATGAATCTATAAAAACGATAGCATAGTCGAAGATGCTGATAGCATAAAGATTTATTTAGGATTTTTAATAGAATTGAAAAGCAGCTGTTTCTCTGGTGATCCATCGATCATTTTATTCAAAGTGTATTTTTTGTTGTCGCTTAAACCTGTTTGATGCCAAAAATCCGTCGTTCCCGTAAAGTTAAAATCGAAATTGGATGATTCTTATTTTAATTTAGATAATTTACCTCGCTTTGTATTTTGCAAGATTGTTGATGTGAATTCGTGTATTGAAACAAATCTTATTGTGTCTTGTGAGGGTTATTACACCAATAATAGTAACACATGCACTTGTTCAATATCACTTCTTTATTGTTAGTCAATTACCAACTACCTGATTACTTGTTTAATGTGTTGCTTAAGCAATCGATTGATCGTACCATCCACAACTGATTGCGGTTTAGATCAACAACCGATATATTAGCCAGCATATGAAACAAAAGATTGATTACTTGGTTAGATATTTAACCAATTGACTAACAGTCAAAAGTAATATTGAACCAGTGCGTGTGTTATTATTATTGGGGCAATGACCCTCGCAGGACACAATTAGTTAATATATTTTCTCGAAATCATTAGCTCATACTGTTGCCAAAAAATGCTATAATTTGGGGTAGATTAATCTTAACTTCTGTCTGGAACATCATTCGCTACAAGAAAACTATAAGCAAGGGACTATATTTATTCTTTTCTACTCTAGGCACAAGGCCTAAAATTCTGGGGGAGTGGTCCAGTCGATTAGATCGACACCAGTACTTAATTTATCGACTCCAGTACGCAACTGGTACTTAATTTATCCACCCCGAAAGGATGACAGGCAAAGTCGATCTCGGCGGAATTTGAACTCAGAACGTAAAGACAGAAGAAATACCTCTAATCATTTCGCCCGGCGTGCTAACGTTTCTGCCAGCTCGCCAAGTACTATTATATTGCAAATGCAAAACATAAGCACAAGAAAAATACCAATAAAACAAAGAATCATTCGTCGGTTTAGATTGCCATAGAAAGAACATATGACATATTTAACAATGACAATAACAAATTGAGTTACAACTCCTTATGATCCCATTTGTAATATCATACTCAAGAAAATATCGACAGTGACTGCAATTAAACCAAGCAGTTTCGAAAGTATCTTGTCTCTGCTAAATGTATATCAAGTAAATATTTGATATATTGAGCAAGAAATCCAGCAAAGAAAAAACTATGTGAAAAATCTAAAGCGTTATTGGAAAGCATTTTCCGGAGCTAATTATATCAAAACATCAGTTTACTTTCTGATTGCTTTAAAGGAAAGAGAACATCGTTCTTCGAACATGTATCAATAAGAAGCAAGAATAACAAAAGGCCGACCCAACCCAACTTCAAAAGCATATAACACATCTTACAATGCAACACTCATATATAAATGAAAAATAAATCAAGAGAGAAAATGAACGACAGATCGTTCTTGAGAAACAGTTAATGAAACATCAATCAACATAATTTTCTGTTTCTCTCTCACATTACTCATCTCTCTTCCTATCTCACTCTCAGTTCAATTTGCCTTGTATTTTTCTTTCATTATATATATACGTGTGTGGAGGCGGCGAGCTGGCAAAAACGTTAGCTAGCAAAAACGTTGACACACAAGTACATACACAAACATGGCGGCAGTATAATGACTGAAACCGGTAAAAGAGTATATATACGAGAGGATTCTTTCAGTTTCTCCTTTACCAAATCCACTCACATGGCCTTGGTTGATCCGACGCTATAGTAGAAAACACTTGCCCAAGATATCACGAAGTGGGACTGAATTCGGAACCGTGCGTTTCGGAAGCAAGCTTCTTACCACACAGCCACGCCTGCGCCTATCAGTTGGATAATACAGTATGAAAACATTATATCAATGAATGTTACATGGTGAACCAATGGAATCCAAGCAAAAGATTGGGGAAAAAAATGGTCTTCGTTTGCAAAATGTACGCCATCTGCTCAAATTAGTAAATTGGTGGATGCTATTAATTTCGAAAGTTCACGCAGAAAATTCTTCCAGACAAAATATAAAAAACGCAGAGCTGACTTTTTAGTTGAGTATTTTTTTTTTTACTTTCCTGTGAGTTATAGAAGTTGTACCAAAATTAGTTTGTTCAGAGTCAAAATAACCAGCAGAATTCATTGGTTAAACTTCCAAGTTTATTTCTGTTCTACGAACGATACACTTCTTTGCTTGTTTAGAAATTATATGCACGGATTTAGGTTTTGTCGAGAAATGAGTAAACCTAGCTTGATATGAAGTTTAACAACTCCATTAACTGCTCCTATGACAGTAGCATCTTAACAGCATAGGAACGTATTACCTTTTTAGTAAAGTAGAAATTTCAAACGAGCCGACGAATGTAACAGTATTCGTAGCTATCGCTGTTTCCGCAGTTAATGATGATGTTAAGCGAAGAGGAAGAGGAAGAGGAAGAAAAAGAAGTTTAGGGGGAAGAGGAGGCTGAACATGAAGATGATGGTGGCGGTGACAGCTGTGGCTGTCATCATCACAATCCTCATCATTACCTTCACCATAACAACAAAATAGTCTTTTTAGGAAGGTTGCAGATAGCTAATGCACATATGCACACTCACAAACACATGCAGGCAGTCACGCGGGCGTAGACACACACATACACACACACACACACACACACACACACACACACACACACACTACGTTCACTCTCACCCTTCCCTTCTCTTCTAAACAAATATACATCTACATACACACAGGCACAAGACTTATTCTCAGACAGACTCGGAGTAGATCTTGAAGCGTGAGTACAGGTCATTGACAAAGTCGCAAGTAGCGACAAAAGGACTTTGAATAACAAAAAACAAAACGATAGATTATTTAACCAGTACATTAGACAAACGATCGATTAGTCAGTTTGTTACATATTTAACCAACTGACTAAAAATAAAGAAGTGATATTGAACCAGTGCGTGTTTTATTTTTATCGTTGGTGTAATGACCCACCCAACACACAACAAGATTTGTTTCATGCAGAAATCCACATCAAGAACCTTGTAAACCAGATAAAAAAGCGAAGTAACATAGTTAACATTAAACATCAATTTGTTATATTAATAATGTTCTGTCATCATTCCACACGAAACGGTGGCAGCCTGCAATGTTTTCCCAAAACATAGCTACGTAGTATACACTATATTACATGTATGGTGAAAGCCGTTTATTCTTATCACGGATAATGCTAACAAAGCAACTTTTATCAAAATTAGTTGATCTCATGCTCGCAGAGGATATTCCTAAATCGCAAGTTGATGTTATCTACTGGTTATCGTTATCTAAAAAGCTATACCCTGCAATGATCATTATAAACGGCGTCAATTATACTAGAAGATATATACTACTCAAGCCATTTCGCATAGGAAGCATTTATTCTCCTTTAACTTACAAAGAGTAGCAACCAACAATTATCCAGCAAAATGATTTAAAATTTTCTTTCTATTGTTGTAGATATTGCTGTCTTGTAGATACTGCAGGCAGGCTGTTATGGCAATTAGCTAGGTAGGAGTGTGTGCGTGTGTGTGTGTGTGTGTGTGTGCATGTATGTATGTATGTATGTATGTATGTATGTATGCATGTATGTATGTGTGTGTGTGTGTACGTATGTATGTATGCATGTATATGTGTATGTCGGTATGTATGTGGGTACGTATGTATGTATGTATATATGTGTGTATGTATGTGTGTGTATGTATGTATGTGGGTGTATGTATGTATGCATGTATGTATGCATGCATGTATGTAAATATGTATAAATATATATATGTATGCGTGTATGCATGCGCGAATGTATGACTGAAATTCGACATACATATATGTATATGTATATATATATATATATATATATATATATATATATATATATATATATATACACACACAGACATATATGTGTGTATGTATATGTGTGTATACATTTATATATATACATATATGTATATATACATGCATATACATACATATATGTACATATATATATATACATATATATATACGTACATATATACATATATATAGAGAGAGAGAGATATATATACATATATATACATACATAGGCATAAATTAGTAGGTAGACCCATGTATTTATGTCTAAGTATGTGTATGATTGCATGAATTTATAATGATAGTATAGATTATAAAGATAAGTATAGTTTGCATATACGAAATAGATTCATGCATGTTGTCGTATGCACGTATGTATATATATGTACATGCATGAATGCGTATACATATAATTAGATGCATACGTACATGACGATGCATATGTAATATTAATAGATGGTGCTTTGCAGAAGTGTGTACCAATTGCACGTTATAATCTCAGAGTGAGTTATGTTATAGTAAAAATAACTTCATAGCGGTTTCAAAGAAATGTATTTTGTTACGGAACGATAGAAATGT
>NC_142929.1:4692395-4749895 GCF_046866305.1 Octopus bimaculoides
AATTGAGGTCAACATGGAGCTAAACAAAAACGAAAACACTTTAAGTATTAAGTTTTCTTTGCTTGGCTTTTGGGCTGAAGTTTTCATGCAGAAATACATACTCATGCACATTTCCCATGTATTCATGAATATACATATATATATATATACATATATATATATATATATATATATATATACATATGTATGTGCGTGTGTGTGAGTGTGTGTATGTATGTATATATATAAATATACACACATACACCTATATATACATACAACCATACACACGCACGCACACACACGCATACACACACACACACACACACACACATATTGAGAAAAAGTCGTCAGAATTTTGGAAAACTTTTTTATTTCTTCATTATAATTAGCATTTTCGTTCGTTTCTCGAACTTGCCAAATACAATTTTGTGAATGTACAAACAGCTTGTTCATTTATATAGAACAGATGGGTTTTTTTTTGGGGGGGGGGGGGATTTTGTTTAGAAGAGAACATTATTTTTGTGTTTTTGGGTGAGGTTCCATTTTATTTGACAAGTTCGTGAAACGAACGAAAGCGCTAATAATAATGAAGAAATACAACGTTTAGGAATAACAACAGTTTGCTGGCGTCGACGGTTGTAGATTTTTACTTATAAGCTGAGAAAATTCGTGTATAGTTCACGGCTAGCAACTAGAGTTGCTATGAATGCAATAAAAATCCAAATTGTGGGAGTGGAACTGGTAAACTCCAAGCTGCATATGTTTTCTACCTAGCAAACCCTCTGAGTATACCTTAGTTATATGAAGGTTACATTGTCGTTCGAGAATCTAAAATTAGCTCATCGAAGATTTGTTTTGAAAAAAATTATATATTTAAGAAGCCCGTCATATATATGTATATATATGTGTGCGTATGTGTGTGTGTGTCTTTTTGCCTGTGTCTGTCTCCCACCACCGCTTGACAACCGGTGTTGGTGCGTTTATGTCACCCTATGTTAGCGATTCGATAAAAGAGGCCGATAGAATAAGTATCAGCTTTTATAACAAAATTCGTAATGGGGTCGATTCATTCGACTAAAACTTTCTTCAAGGCGGTGCTCCAGCATGGCAGCAGTCTAATGGCTGAAATAAATAAAAGAAGAAGATAAAAGATATATATATATATGCGTATGTATGTGTGTATGCGTGCGTGCGTGTATGAGTGCATGCATGTGTGTGTGCGTATACATACAGAGATGTCCTTATAATATCTAGATAAAAGGGTCGATTATCATTTCAACGAGAATTCTTTATTTACGACGTAAATGAAAAAATGACGAAAGATTTGCGTCGTTGAGTGCAATGTTCTCCCTGATTTTTGTGTACGGAAGTTACGGAGAGAATTAGAATGTTTCTTATTCAGAGATAAAAACTGGCACGCATTAAATCTGTAATATTATTTGTCAATAGCAAAAATGTGTAAATCTTCAATGCGAACTTGCGTTTGCTCACACCAACCAAAATGGATTAATTTGTCAAATACTTTAAGTTACTGATTATTTCAACTGTGAAAAGGATTACGTGAATAACAAAGCATTAAAATCCTGTTAAAATCCTTGAAGAAAATTGTCATTAGCGGAGACATGGAATGAATTTTATAAACAACTGTATTATGTCACTATGTCAGATAGAAACTTTGTTTAAAAGCATTTACATCTGTGGATTAAATTGTAGGATTAAATCTAATCTTTTTCTATTAAAATTAGTTTCCTGTGTGTATGTGTATGTATATATATATATGTGCGTGTGTGTTTGTGCATGTGTACGTGTGTGTGTGTGTGTACGTGTGTGTGTGTGTGTGTGTGCGTGTGTGTGTCACCTGTTGTAACGTCAATGCACGGAACTTTACAGTAGTGCAGCAAGTTCCCTGAGTTGGGCACATTAAATAATTATGCTCTACATGCAACGAGTTTTCCCCTCATGTAGCTATAAAAAAGAGAGTCAACCTAATACACATATTATTTGGTTAGCTCGTTTGACCTTATTCAAGTTTCTTTTAGGCTTTCGTGTTCGTGAAATTTTAATCATTCAAATTACGTCGAAGTCAGTCATTTCTAAAGAGAGTAAAAGAGATAATGGCACAAATGCATTCCAAAAACGTATTAGCTAATCAAGATGCGTTACCATAATCATTTGCATCTTTTTCTGTCTTGATTTATATATTTTGGTGATTTTGTGTCCGTATAATATTTGTTTAAACCTATTTTCACCAAAGAGAACGCTGACAATGAGGACAGAAAAACTGAAGTACAGCTGGGTCCAAGTGTCTCTGTTGTAAACCTGCTTCCCTCCATCGACTACTTTCCCTTTCTCTTTGTTATGAATAATTTCAAAAACAAAAGGACGAACGTAACATTTTCTCCACAAGAGCAGATGTTTAAATGTATCAAACGTCCACGGTGATATACGAGTATTAAAGTTAAGTTTTTAACTGTTTGTTTTAGTTGGCCCTTGTATCACTGCTTCGGTACAAGTGTACACAATTTTTTCCTACGTAAGAGCCTTTAGCATTCATTCATTCATTTGACTGACCTTCTTTGAAGGTAGCCGAACCATGGCAGGCTGGAGTAACATCTCAGGTGTAACAGTTGAAGGTTTAATCAAAAATTTCTTTATTCGTAAAATGATCTTCGGAACTTATACACACGATGATTCGCAGTTTTTACTGGTAGAAGAATATCTACCATTTATATCATTTATCATTTATCATTATATCATTTTAATAAAGTTTCCAAGTTTCACATCCGTATAAAAGGGTAGTGAAGGGGCTGGGGGTTCAAGGGAAATGGAAAAACAGCAGCTTTCAGCAGGTGGTGCAACCTATATGGGCCCTTTCTGTTGACTTAACTTTCCGTCATAGGAAATATGTGATGTTGTGGTCACGTCTTCATGTTCTAATCTAGCATAGAACCTCCCGGATTGAAAACTACCCCATGAGGTCTTGTGACACAGAACGATCTTCGATGGGTTTTTTTAGTAATATTGGCGGGCAAAGTTAGTACTTGGTGGACTGACACTTTGTGATGAGGACCTAAACAGCTTGGGTATACGTGGTACAAACACTTTTAATCACGAGACCAAGACAAAAGAATCGAAGACTTAGCGCAACACACCTACGCAAAATGAAACGACTGGATCAAAATGACATGTGAACTGAACCACAGCGTCCACTGTAACTTTACTTCGAGATGTTTCTCCTACCAATAAAAGTGAAATATTATCTTGAAATTTGTAAATCGTTTAGCTTCATTTCATTTTCATATATGCCTTGAATAATATCTCATATTTCTGTTATAAAAGAAAACTGGATTTGTGGGCTTGTTTTACTTAGTAATCAATAGCTGTTTCTGGATGAAAAATCTATGGCTGCTTCAACGTTTAAGTGTTTGACCGGTATCTTGTTGCTGGTGAAAGGCTTTTTCGTTTCTTTAGCACAACTTAATGGAAAACAGATGTTTTCTCAGATCGATATATATCCTGATAATTTGATTATTGAAAAAATATATTCGACGAGAAATTATATCTAGCAAGAATTATTCCTACGTAGCTACATATCTCTGTTTGGTTTTTCTTACGTTTGTACTTAACAAAAACCATACGGGGAAGAAAAAGTATTTTCTCGTTTGCCTTTCAAGTGATTTTGATATATTAAACGAATCCAAAACGACCTTTAAAGGGCTCTAATCTTAATTTTCCTGGAAGGTATATACAATATCAGCGTTTTGTTAGTTCCTGGATAACATTTCCAGTGAACTGATACATTTTTTTCTTTTAAACCAGAGTATATTTGATACAATATTACCCAAACTTGATCTCCAAAAATTTGAAATATTCCACCAGGTAAAACATCTCCATTTTCAATATTAATAATTAAATGGGTTCACTTTTTTATATGTTATCTCTTATCTTTTACTTGTTTCAATCATTAGACTGCGTCCATGCTGGGACAATGCCTTGAAGAAGATTTTAGTCGAATAAAGTGACCCTAGTGCTTTTTCTAAGCCTGGTACTTATTCTATTGGACACTATTGCCGAACCACTATGTTATGGGGACGTAAACAAATCAACACCGGTTGTCAAGCAGTGGTGATACACACACA
The DNA here is from genome assembly GCF_046866305.1 of Octopus bimaculoides. Classification (NCBI taxonomy): domain Eukaryota; kingdom Metazoa; phylum Mollusca; class Cephalopoda; order Octopoda; family Octopodidae; genus Octopus; species Octopus bimaculoides. The sequence goes on from NC_142929.1 coordinate 4,696,517, forward strand.
TACACACACAAAGAAGCAAATATACATGCATACATACTTAATTCAAAAAGTGACACAAGAAAGACAACAACGTGAGGACGTAGTACGTGCAAAGTATTAATAATAACTATATCCATGAGAATACATACATAAAACATACAAATCTGCACATACATACATACATGCATACATACATACATACATACATACATACATACATACATACATACGTACATACGTACGTACGTACGTAGGAAAATACCCTGTTGTTGATGTTGAAATTCCAATGAAGGAACCTTGGATCTAGGTTAGAAACCGCTTCTTTCTCTGTTGGCAAGAAATTTTGAAATAAACTGAATAATGGCATACATACATACACACATACATAGAATTACGTAAAAAGTATGCGTATCTGTGGAGTACTCAGCCACTTGCACGTTAATTTCACGAGCAGGCTGTTTCGTTCATCAGATCAACTAGAACCCCCGTTGTAACCGACGATGTACTTAACGCGGGCTTCTTTCAGTTTCCGCGTACCAATCCACCCACAAGGCTTTAGTCGGCCCGAGGCTATAGTAGAAGACACTTACCCAAGGTGCCATGCTGTGGGACTGAACTCGTAACGATGAACTTGCGAAACAAACTTCTTATTTCATAGCCATGCCTTCTTGCATTATAAGAATTCTCTTGCTTATCAAACTTTGTGCGAACATAGAAAGATTTCATACATACGAGTATGCCAAGCCTATGCAACATATAGAAAAAGTATTCTCACTAATTCAATACTAAACCTAGAAATAACTGCTGCAAAGTTGTCGCTAATGAGTAGTTCAATAAATTCTTTACCAATAATGTTGTTACAGATCATATTTGTTATAAGGTGAAGGAATTGAAAGTTTAACAAATCACAAGATGCTAGATAATAATTAAATCATATATTTTTTATTGCAATTAATGGACAGTAGTCGAGTTGGTTACATGCTACCAACGGTCCAATCAATGGTTCAATGTATTCTTATGGCGAGAGTAAAAAGAGAGTGTTGTGTAACAACGGTGTAAAATAATTATCGCTAGGGACTTTGTTCGAGAAACAGTGATTTATTTCGTTTTCTTGCTGACTGTTGTTTATATCTTCTGCTGATATAGAAAGTCGAAAGACACACATATACAAACTACACACACACGTGTGTGTGTGTGCGTGTTCAAATATAAACATATATACATATACATATATATATATATATATATATATATATATATATATTTCTTTATTGCTCACAAGGGGCTAAACATAGAGGGGGCAAACAAAGACGGACAAACGGATTAAGTCGATTATATCGACCCCAGTGATTAACTGGTGCTTATTTAATCGACCCCAAAAGGATGAAAGGCAAAGTCGACCTCGGCGGAATTTGAACTCAGAGCATAAAAACTGACGAAATGCCGCTAAGCATTTCGCCCGGCGTGCTAATGTTTCTACCAGCTCACCGCCTAACGCATATAGACAGACAACGAGACAAGCAAATAGATAGATAGATAGATAGATAGATAGATAGATAGATAGATAATATGTTTTTACTCGTGATAAATAGATATGTGTATTTTTACTATTTGGATACTTGAAGAGAACTCCATCCAGCAAAATCTATAGTAAAAAACACTTACCCAAAATGCCACGACGCGGGTTCCAATCTGAGACTACGTAGTTGCGAAGCGGACATGCTAGCCAGACAACGATGTCTTCTCCTCCTATGACTAGACTTTAACAATCGGCTAATATTACAGCTGACAAAACATTTCGGACTGTTTTTAAAAAGTAATATTTCCAATTACTTAGCAACTGTTCTAATCAGCTTCAACAGAAATATATTCAAATATTTATTTTCAGACAATGTTGCATTATTATATGAAGCGTTAAAAATGTCGACGGCATTTGAATTAAAAAATAGAACACTGAATTTTTTGTTACTACCGCACATCACTAAAGCTATGAATGATGTTAAATATATTGCTTATAATAAAAGAGTCAAGATGTAGAAAGAAAGTGTCCGGCAAATTGCCTCGAGGTAATTAACTACACTTCTTTATGCTTTGAGACGGATCGACTTGCACATTTATTCATCCTTGATCAATAGAATAGGCAACAATCGATAAAATAGGCACCACTAGAGTATCCGACTTGATTCCTTCGTTTAAACACCCTGCCACATATATTTGTGCTGCTCAAAGACATTTTGCATTAATTAGCTTCCTTAGTAAGTTTAGAAAATGCATACACGCCACAACATCCAATCATTCTTCTCTAAAATGCAGAAACCCGGCTGATAGGGAAAATAAACCAATATTCGACGTATTATATATTGAATTTGGTTAAATGTCTTCAATTCAGATGCTTACACTTCATTTCAGTCGCTCTTCTAAAACTGGTACTGTGTTGGAGTCATTAGAAGACTTTGATGGAAGTAAAACGACAAATCAATAATGCTTTTGTAGACAATTTTAAGAGAATTAATTTAAGCTTCTTTTAAAACTTCTGACCATAGATTGCGTCATTATAACTTTGATTTCATGTTAAGGATCGAGTCCAAAGGTGGAACTGAGACATGCTGGAGTCGCAGTGGTTTAAGATTAGAAATAATAACTGTACCACTGGCAATCAAATTGCCATTTTGACATATTGGGGCGGTATCTCTTGCTTTCAGAGTATTTGCACTAGGATCCCCATGGATTAGGTGTCCTTTGATTATATAATGTTGAGGAGGATTGGGTGGCTTATATGCCTTTCTCGAGGATTATATTAATCTAAGTGAAATGAAATGGTTTCAACTGAGAATTAAAACTTTCTCACTGAATCTGCTGAACGGAATCTTCTTCTACATGGTAATAATAATCTCATTACTATAAGGTATTTTTCTAAGACAACGAGAGTATTGTCGATTTAATTATTATTATCATTTTGTTCTTGTTCTTGTTATTCATTGCACATTCGTTCAAACGTGCATGAAATTTACTCCATGATTTCTCGAGGATTTTAGCGGGAAACTGAATTAATTTTTATCTTGGATTTCACACAGAAACATGGGTGGAATATCTTGGAATTACAGCTTATACAAGTTTTTTTTTAATGGTAGTTTATTATTATTATTATTGTTTCAGAAAGCATGGCTCAAATCTTTATTTTTGCTTTTGTTTCATAAATCCAGCTCAACAATGCCTTCTTGTCATTCCACTCCAAGAAGAGATTACACTCAAACAGAATAAAATAGTCCCCTAACAGAAATAAACAATAAGGATAAAAAATTAACTTTAACGAATAAACAAATATATGATAGGCGCAGGAGTGGCTGTGTAGTAAGTAACTTGCTTACCAACCACAGGGTTCCGGGTTCAGTCCCACTACGTGGCACCTTGGGCAAGTATCTTCCACTATAGCCTCGGGCCGACCAAAGCCTTGTGAGTGGATTTGGTAGACGGAAACTGAAAGAAGCCTATCGTATATATATATATATATATATATATATATATATATATATATATATATATATATATATATATGTGTGTGTGTGTGTGTGTGTATGTATGTGTGTGTGTGTATTTGTGTGTCTTTATTTGTCCCCCAATATCGCTTGACAATCGATGCTGGTGTGCTTACGTCCCCGTAACCTAGCGGTTCGGCCAAAGAGGCCGATAGAATAAGTACTGGGCTTACAAAGAATAAGTCCTGGGGTCGATTTGCTCGACTAAAGGTGGTGCCCCAGCATGGCCGCAGTCAAATGACTGAAACAAGTAAAAGAGTAAAAAAGATATGTTGCAGGAAATGGAAAAATAAATAATGATAATTCATCAAATTGACTCAATTTATTAAACGTTTTGTTAACATCGATAACAACAGCAATATACAGAGCATGGTTGGGCAAGTGAAAGTGTGACGAACGCTAAACAAGACCCATCATTCTGAAGTGTAATATGAAACAAGAAAATTCTAAATATAAAACATTTGCTGAAAGGAATGGAGCACAACAACGTTTGATTTATAAGGCAGACGATAAGCTGACTGAATCGATTATACAGGCAGACGAAGGAGGGTAACGTACTTGTATCTTGCGAAGCCCACAGTCGCTTTCTTTGATCAGTTCAAGAACAAATGGAAGCAATACTTACTGACACGTTGTGTAGTATCTCCTTCACTGAGAGGTAGGAACATCAAAGCTATGGACGAGGCGAAATTCCAAGAATAAAATATACGAAACATATCTGCTCATAAATTAGTCCCACAATATTTGAGAAGGAGAAACACAAGGATCATCATCTGAAGCAACGGTAAGGACATTGTCCTCCTGACTCATAGTAACTTTCCTGGTAAAATAAGAGGAGGTGGTCAATGTCGAAGTAACTTACAGCGATATGTCGTCGGTCGGGACCACAACGGACATAAAAGTTCCAACAAAAGAGAGGTGTGTCCTTTACTGAGGGTGCTAAGAGGAGGCTTTAAGTTTGGGCATCAATTGCAGGAAGCCTAGATGCAATAAAGGTCATATAAGGGCTTTCAAGCAAGAAGACAAAAATAGTAGCAATAGCAGCGCTCACGGAACCTGAGGCGCCACCGATCGCAACTCTAGAGTTATCCTCAAGATATCCTTTCGTCATCATTACTGATCGCAAACCAAATGACTTAAGAACTGTGTCCGTATCAGTGAGAGTGGAGGACGGTGTCTTACGCCAATGGATTGGTCAAATGTTTGCTGACTGTGACGGAAATGGCTAGAGTTAGAGTAGATGAAATTACTCCGAGAATCCACCTGCAAAACGGAAACCGAAGTTTGTAGATGTCGTGTACTTTTGGTTATCAGCATGATTTTAAATCTGTGTAAATTCTTGGTTGGCTCAAGTCAGGATCTCTCCCGCATCTGGAGAATTATATTATTCATGTCGTCACATATTTCATGTAATACCTACACTTTTCATCTAATGCCTTTATTATATTCTCCTCGTTATCCGATCTTGTGTAAATTCACATACTAATTTTATCCTGCCTCCATCTCGAGCCCTTATGACAAATAAATCATCGTCGTCATCATCAACGATTTCGTTGTCAGCATCACCGCAGTCGTCACCGCAGTCGTCACCGCAGTCGTCACCGCAGTCGTCACCGCAGTCGTCACCGCCACTGTAACTGTCGTTTTCACCGTCGTTTTCACCGTCGTCGTCGTTGAGGTCAACGTCTTTAGTATTATTCTCGGCGTTCGTCTATATTTGCCCGTGTGTTACGCTTGCGCCAAGGGAGGTAATAACACGAATGGAAAAATGGATAGCTACGATAGAGAGGAAGTGAAGGGGAGAAAGTGGGACAAAGAGAAACGGAAATGAAATCAGTGAAGAAAATAGGAGAAAACATGAGAGAGAGAGAGAAAGGAGCGGAGAGAGAGAGAAAGAAAGGAGCGGAGTGAGAGAGAGAGAGGGGGAGTGAGAGAGAGAGAGAGAGAGAGAGAGAGAGAGATAGAGAGAGAGAGAGAGAGAAAGAGGTGAGGAGAGCATCAATATTTTTCTGCATAGGTGTCTGCAAATCGCAGGCACAATCGAAATTTTTAACATAATAAAACAATGTTACTAAAACTTATATCGATAGATAGCTAATTAAGGTGAAATAACATTAGTTAGCAAATAGCTGTGCATATTATATTTTTACCTTTTACATGTTTCAGACCAAAGGTTGCAGTCATGCTGGGGCACCGCCATTACTCATTGTTTATGAATTTGTTTATCATCATCATCATCATCATCATCATCATCATTATTATTATTATTATTATTATTATTATTATTATTATTATTATTATTATGCATGTCGCACTGCATTTCATGCTGGTGGTGTAATACCGTTGTCAGTTGTCCACCAGCAGACACCTTCAATTTTCAAACACTTTTCTAAGTATTCTAGCGGTTGGAAGGAGTATTGTTCTCTGTAAGTGTCCAGTCCTGATGTTGTCCCTGATTTAAACAAAACAAAAAAAAATTAATGCTTAACCGCATTTCGTGCGTTTTTGTGTTTTGAGCTCAAAATCTACGGAGATTGACTTTGCCTTTCATCCTTTCGAGTTCGATGAAATATGTACGTTACGCACTGGTGTCGATGAGATCGACTGACCCACTTCCATAAAATTTCAGGCCTTGTGCCTACAGCAGAAAGACTTGTTGCTGTTGCTTTCTTTCGACTCACCTACTTTTGTTCGTTGGCATTGTCATAGTAAATTAAGAACGAATGAAGTTTGTGACTATGTTGAAAGAACTAATTATATTATAATATATTCTCTTCTCGTGTAGTTTATCCTTCCCATTGCCAATCCGTCTTTGAATAACTAATACACAATAATGTATTTATGATTTCTAAAAGAAAACCCATGTCTGTTTGTATTTTTCTTCTTCTAATAAGTATGAATGTTCTTTTCTTCTGTTTCAGTGGTGTCCTTGGTTGCCAGCGTTTTTACGTTGTCTCTCATTGCTTTTGACCGATTCTATGGCATTGTGTTTGCTCTCAAAGCACACATGATGGAGAGAAAAGCGAAAGGCTCTCTGTTTTGCGTCTGGTCATGCGCAATAGCAGTTGGATGTCCGATACTTATATCTCGAAACCTGCACGTGCGCGTGTGGTTAGATCACGTGGAGAGATGGTGTGACGATGGTTGGCCGATCCATAGCAATACTGCAGACCCCACTTCCCGTCGCATCTACTACACATTTGTTGCCATCGTTCTCTATGTCTTTCCGATGCTTGTGATGACCTTCACCTACACAATAATTCTATGGAAGCTTAATTCAACTGCCATGCCAGGTGAAACTATTGAAAGAGAAGTAATCCTTCAAGCTAGGATGAAAAGGAAGGTACGTCTAACACTAAGTATTCGATTTCTGTATTTCAGTATTGTGAAAAGAATGTTATCTGAAGCTGTAATATGCGTAGTTATCTAGACATGATTTTTAGAATTATTTCAAATCTCATAAGTTCAGTTCTGGAGGATACTTTACATATCTTCGATATGCGATGTAATTGATCTCACCTGAAGCACTACAAAAGAGATATCGCTTTTCTGAGAAGTTTACGTTACATATAAGTTCTTTCATACAATTGGTGGATTTTATATATTTTGCGTGTTTCGTTTATATTCCCAAATATTTTAGATATGTCTTAATTCTTATTACAGAAATCTTGCAACACTTTTAATAAACTTTATTGTAGTTACATCATTAAAATCAAGAGATTTGAAATATTATTCGGTTTCTTGTTTCTTTACCACAATTAAATAAAAGTGCCGGTTGGGCTGGCCGATGCTAGTTTTCAGTGTTTTAATTTGACATAACTCTTCTGTGGACCCCCTCCATAACAGGACGTCACTATTTCAAAACTTCTACTCACAGGAAAAATTTAAATGATTATCAAACAAACCGAAAATTAACAAAGCATTCGTTTATTATAACAGGCTGTTGCTAATCAACAGTGCCACTCCATTGTAGATCTGCTCGGAATCAAGAAAAGTAGCCCCTTTGGTATTGAGTACTGTTAAGAATATCTTACCTCTACTTACACGCGCGCACACACACACTAAAAACTGAATATATAGTATTATTCTGTCATTTACTGGGAATCCAGGTGTTTAAAAGGTAAGGTGGTGTTGTTGTTTATCCCCAGTTCTCATCCACCAAACGTCTGATCAAAGGTACATAAGGCCTTGACCATGCTTTCTTTTTCAGACATGGTGTATCTAGGACTACAGGGTCCAATCTGTCTGACCCTTTCCTTTTTGAGATGGTAGAGTGGGGTCGAGATTTTTTGGAAATGGTTTTTTAGCTTTGAGTAAAAGAAGATACAGGCGGATCAGTTCATTATGATTTTGTTCAACGTATTTCCCCTACAGATTCACACGCTTATTGCAGCGGTCCTTTAGTTTTTCTAAGCCCTGGGAAAGAAACCAGAAGGCTAGGCCTCCAACCACTCCTTTCGTGATACCAAAAAAGCTAGAAAACTTTCAGCACCCCCTCGTATATTTCATGTACATAGAATACCCCCCCCCCCACACACACACATTATTTACATTATTTACATTTGACGGATATTTGTCCTCATCTTGTTTGTTGTTAACACAACGTTTCGGCTGATATACCATCCAGCCTTCATCAGGTGTCTTGGGGAAATTTCGAACCTGGGTTCTCTTTCCTAAGGTATTTTTCCATGTTATTATTCGATTCCAGGCAGTGACCTGAATAATAATAATAATAATAATAATAATAATAATAATAATAATAATAATAATAATAATAATAATAATAATAATAATAATGATAATGATAATGATAATGATAATAATGATAATGATAATAATAATGATAATAATAATAATAATAATAATAATAATAATAATAATAATAATAATAATAATAATAATAATAATAATAATAACAACAACAGCATGGAAAAATACCTTAGGAATGAGAACCCAGGTTTGAAATTTCCCCAAGACACCTGATGAAGGCTGGAGGGTATATCAACTGAAACGTTGTGTTAACAACAAACAAGATGAGGACAAATATCCGTCAAATGTAAATAACGTACATAATTCCTCATCTCTTAAATATAGAACTGTAACACACGCACATGTGTGTGTGTGTGTGTATGTGTGTGTCTGTGTGCGTGCGTGCGCGCGCACCCGCTCTGTACAATATATACTTTCTGAGAAAAAAGATTTGAAAATACTTTTCATCTGTAAACTAGCGTTTTAGTGAATCGTTCATTTTACACTCCAACCATCGTCACCTGGACAATTTATAATAAAGGGAATTATACAAAAATAGCGTTACTACCAAAATAACAGACATCAATGAATCTTTTTTTCCCCTTTTCCCAAGGCTCAAATAATAATTAAAAGCTTGTCTGTGGCTATCGATTTCTCCACACGGTTTCGTGTTTGACTGAAAATAAGAATTCTTCTCGGAAAAGAAAATCAATTCACCAAAAAAAGCATGTCTCGAAAAGTCAAAACTTAGCCCTGCTTATTCTAAACGTTATTTTAATTTTGTAACAAATCCCCATTTGCATAGAAATATAATAAGAATGGAGAAAATATTCGAAAGCCTTTGTCTTCATAGTAAGCTGGTCATCAGCTTCATTTCACTTTCTGAGACACAGCAAACACATAACATATAAATGGTATACACATAATAAAATGAGCAAAAGAGAAAAACCAGTCCTCAAGCACACACACACATATGCACACACACGCACACACGCACACACGCACATACACACACATACACACACACACATGCACGCACACACGCACATACACACACATACACACACACACACACACATACACTCATGTTTCTCTCTCAATAGATCAAAATGTATACGTACATATGTATATGTAACACTATATGTTTATACGTGTGTGTGTGTGTGTGTGTGTGTGTGCAAACGTTTGCGTGTGCGTGTGGGCGTGTGTCAGCAAACATGTATGTACATTTGCACACTCAAGCACACACACACACACATATATATATTTACATGCATGCAGGTATATACAAGGATCTACGTATTTGTGTATGTGCACATACATACACACCTACATATACATATACCTAAATATATATATATATACATACATATATATATATATATATATGTGTGTGTGTGTGTGTTACTACCTGTGTGTATATATCTAAATATTTGCATGTATATGAGCACATACATGAGCAGACACACAAACACATACACACACATTCATTCACACACATGGAATGGTCATTGTAAATCCTTATAGGAAATCATTATCTTGCTGCGTAAACTGGGAAGTTTTCTGTCTCCTTGGCCCTGTTCGTTTCACACACACAGAATGGCAGATATAGAAATTGGCACGCATAAATGCACACGCTTGCAAATGTCCACTCGAAATGTTTAGTTGCAAGATAAATGTACGTTAAATTACATAATATAAAAGAAACGGCCAAAAGAAATCATAGATGTATACATGAGCTCTGTTTTGGATGTCTTATGGAAATGTCGATTACAGACATTAGAAAGAACTCTTGTTGTGTTACGGAAACAGAAGGAGTTATAAGGATACTGTCTGTCAGGAGTAACAGGCATACGACAGAAACGCAAACATCGAAATAAATTAATGCCGTGCGGAATAATACAAGTCTAATGTTTCAGGCAGAACACGTGATTGCATAGAGATTAAATGTCTCCTGGTTTTGAAGGAGAGACTGCCAGCGCTTTTACCTTGTCTCTCATTACTTTCGATCGGTTTCTTGTTTCTCTACCACCATTAAATAAAAGTGCCGGCTGGGCTGGCCGATGCTAGTTTTCAGTGTTTTAATTTGACATAACGCTTCTGTGGACCCCCTCCATAACAGGACGTCACTATTTCAAAACTTCTACTCACAGGAAAAATTTAGATGAATATCAAACAAGCCGAGAATTAACAAACCATTCGTTTATTAAAACAGGTTCTTTGGCATTTCTTTATCCTGCAACAAAAGTTAACATTCTATTTCACATTCCGTCGAAAGGCTCTGCTCGAAACGATGGATATCTCTTCTTCCACACAGATCATCATTAGTTTTCTCTGATTCTACGGTTGCGCTTTTTTTTCCGAAAGAAACTAACGAAGATCACGCGAAAACGTCGAATTTCATATTGTAAACACAATCAGAATGCCACAACTGACCACGCCGTTAGAGTGTGTGACCGCGATGAGCGTTCGCCTTTATCACGTCACAATCATTGCAATGTGTCCAAAACTAACACTCAAACGATAAAATACGTCCAATTATGAATAGGTGTCATCCGGTAATAGTAACAGCGATCTAAAATTCGTTTCAATTTTTGGCACAAGGCCAGCAATTTGGGGGAGGGTTAAATCGATTACACGGAACCCAATGCTCGACAGATACTTATTCTATCGTTCCCGAAAGGATAAAAAGTAAAGTCGACATCGCGGGTATTTGAACTCAGAACCTAAAGTTGGGCGAAATGCCGCCAAGCATTTTGCCCGGCGTGCTAACGATTCTGCCAGCTCACCGCCTACAGAAATCTAAAATTGATGGCTATTTTGTAAATGTACATGTCTTTATTTTCTATCATCAGCGTAAGATGAAGTAAGTCGTAACTCCATTTTGATTTATTCTAAATGTACTTTATGACAAGAAAATATGCAGGTGATGCCTCATTAGTCGTATATGTTACTATAATAGGATAAACATTATGAAAATAATTTTATTCTGTCAAACTAGGCAGCTACTTCATAAACAAACATCTGACAAAGTGACAACATTTCAAAAACTCGAAACACAACTGATTATCCTGAATAAAACAGTAAACAATAATTAGCCAAACAGCCAGCCTTTAACTATTTTCTTTTATTTCTTTTACTTGTTTCGGTCATTTGACTGCGGCCATGCTGGAGCACTACCTTTAGTCAAAAAATCAACCCCAAGATGTATTCTTTGTAAGCCTGGTACTTATTCTATCGGTCTCTTTTGCCGAACCGCTAAGTTACGGGACATAAACACACCAACATTGTCAAGCGATAGGTGGGGACAAACACTGACCCACAAACATATATATATATATATATATATATATATATATATATATATATATATATACGATGGGATTCTTTCAGTTTCCGTCTACCAAATCCACTCACAAGGCTTTGGTCGGCCCGAAGCTATAGGAGAAGTGGTGTGTGTGTGTGTGTGTGTGTGTGTGTGTGTGTGTGTGTGTGTGTGTGTGTGTGTGTGTGCAGTGAAAAGCTCGCTTCCCATATGTTCCAGGGTTCAATAAGTCCACCTTCCACTATAGTCATGGTAGCACTCCTTGTTTTCTGTCTGACCAAGTGGAGCATACTCATAATGAACAATCCCCTTGTAATACAGTTCATATTTAAGAGATGAGAAATTATCTACATTATTTACTTTATTTACATTTGACGGATATTTGTCCTCATCTTGTTTGTTGTTAACACAACGTTTTGGCTGATATACCCTCCAGCCTTCATCAGGTGTCTTGGGGAAATTTCGAACCTGGGTTCTCATTCCTAAGGTATATGCCCAGCGGCATATGGCATAGTAGTTAAGAGCGCGGGATACTAACCTCAAGATTCCGAGTTCGATTCCAAGCAGTGGTAAAATACTGTCTATGTGATCTCAAATTTTAAAGCAAACGCATAATTTTCTTATGGTTTGTACAAATCCAAATATATGGTACCCTAGGCATAACACCTACATGAACTTCTAACTTGTTGTCTCTTGAGGTCTCTGGGTGAGACTTGGATCCAACTTGTACAAATGCAAAACAAAAGTCAAACATAAAATAAAAATAATAATAATAATAATAACATCGAAAAATACTTTAAGAATGAGAACCCAGGTTCGAAATTTCCCCAAGACACCTGATGAAGGCTGGAGGGTATATCAACCGAAACGTTGTTAACAGCAAACAAGATGAGGACAAATATATGTCAAATGTAAATAATGTAAATAATCCCCTTGTAGTCGAAGAAAATGCTCAACAGTATCTTCACATTGCTTTGACTCATTCGTGCTTTCTTCGGTCTTGGAGAGGTTGGGGTCTTCCACCCCGACAACTGAGCCATAGACCCACGATTCATCACCCGTTATGACACGCGCCTCATAACCAAATCTTCAGTGATAAACGACTGAACTGAACCGTAACTAATCACAGTTGCTCGCGCATCTGCGATGTTTTCCTCGGTTCTGCTGGCTTCGGCTCTCACAGATCGCTGGCCATCTTGGAAACATCAGAACCACTTGTACACTTGTGTGTAACTCATACACTTTCCCCCATACACTTTCTCTAACTTTGCGTAGGCCTCTGAGCATATATCGCTAAGCTTGAAAATCAACTTATATTCGAAAGATTCCATTCTGTTTATGTTGCGCTGTAATAATCAATATCTGTATGTCTCTCTATATATATATATATATATATATATATATATATATATATATATATATATATATATATATATATATATATATATATATATATATATATATATATATATATATATATATATATATATATATATATACATACATACATACATACATACATACATACATACATACATATATATAATATATATATATATATATATATATATATATATATAAGCAATGTTAATTCTCTAAATGAAGTATTAACAGTAACTGCACGATAAAGTGTAGTATATTGCCACTTAAGTGTGGCTGACCCCTAGGGGTGGATGTTACTGTTGCTTTTAGCCCCAGGAGGACATCTCCTCCAGCTGGCTTATCGACACACGACTGTGTCCTGTTTGCCAAGGGAGTTATCCCTCTCACCTCGACCAGCAGCACGAACGTATCCGGATTTCAGGGTTATTTCCCTTCGTCGGCGTTCGACAGCTGATGACCTTGGTGAGAGAGACAAATCTGGCAAACCTTATATCTTCTTTTCCAGTGACATTCTTCACTGATATTGAAAAGGTGAAAACAAGCAATGTTAATTCTCTAAATGAAGTATTAACAGTAACTGCACGATAAAGTGTAGTATATTGCCACTTAAGTGTGGCTGACCCCTAGGGGTGGATGTTACTGTTGCTTTTAGCCCCAGGAGGACATCTCCTCCAGCTGGCTTATCGACACACGACTGTGTCCTGTTTGCCAAGGGAGTTATCCCTCTCACCTCGACCAACAGCACGAACATATCCGGATTTCAGGGTTATTTCCCTTCGTCGGCGTTCGACAGCTGATGACCTTGGTGAGAGAGACAAATCTGGCAAACCTTATATCTTCTTTTCCAGTGACATTCTTCACTGATATTGAAAAGGTGAAAACAAGCAATGTTAATTCTCTAAATGAAGTATTAACAGTAACTGCACGATAAAGTGTAGTATATTGCCACTTAAGTGTGGCTGACCCCTAGGGGTGGATGTTACTGTTGCTTTTAGCCCCAGGAGGACATCTCCTCCAGCTGGCTTATCGACACACGACTGTGTCCTGTTTGCCAAGGGAGTTATCCCTCTCACCTCGACCAACAGCACGAACGTATCCGGATTTCAGGGTTATTTCCCTTCGTCGGCGTTCGACAGCTGATGACCTTGGTGAGAGAGACAAATCTGGCAAACCTTATATCTTCTTTTCCAGTGACATTCTTCACTGATATTGAAAAGGTGAAAACAAGCAATGTTAATTCTCTAAATGAAGTATTAACAGTAACTGCACGATAAAGTGTAGTATATTGCCACTTAAGTGTGGCTGACCCCTAGGGGTGGATGTTACTGTTGCTTTTAGCCCCAGGAGGACATCTCCTCCAGCTGGCTTATCGACACACGACTGTGTCCTGTTTGCCAAGGGAGTTATCCCTCTCACCTCGACCAGCAGCACGAACGTATCCGGATTTCAGGGTTATTTCCCTTCGTCGGCGTTCGACAGCTGATGACCTTGGTGAGAGAGACAAATCTGGCAAACCTTATATCTTCTTTTCCAGTGACATTCTTCACTGATATTGAAAAGGTGAAAACAAGCAATGTTAATTCTCTAAATGAAGTATTAACAGTAACTGCACGATAAAGTGTAGTATATTGCCACTTAAGTGTGGCTGACCCCTAGGGGTGGATGTTACTGTTGCTTTTAGCCCCAGGAGGACATCTCCTCCAGCTGGCTTATCGACACACGACTGTGTCCTGTTTGCCAAGGGAGTTATCCCTCTCACCTCGACCAGCAGCACGAACGTATCCGGATTTCAGGGTTATTTCCCTTCGTCGGCGTTCGACAGCTGATGACCTTGGTGAGAGAGACAAATCTGGCAAACCTTATATCTTCTTTTCCAGTGACATTCTTCACTGATATTGAAAAGGTGAAAACAAGCAATGTTAATTCTCTAAATGAAGTATTAACAGTAACTGCACGATAAAGTGTAGTATATTGCCACTTAAGTGTGGCTGACCCCTAGGGGTGGATGTTACTGTTGCTTTTAGCCCCAGGAGGACATCTCCTCCAGCTGGCTTATCGACACACGACTGTGTCCTGTTTGCCAAGGGAGTTATCCGTCTCACCTCGACCAACAGCACGAACGTATCCGGATTTCAGGGTTATTTCCCTTCGTCGGCGTTCGACAGCTGATGACCTTGGTGAGAGAGACAAATCTGGCAAACCTTATATCTTCTTTTCCAGTGACATTCTTCACTGATATTGAAAAGGTGAAAACAAGCAATGTTAATTCTCTAAATGAAGTATTAACAGTAACTGCACGATAAAGTGTAGTATATTGCCACTTAAGTGTGGCTGACCCCTAGGGGTGGATGTTACTGTTGCTTTTAGCCCCAGGAGGACATCTCCTCCAGCTGGCTTATCGACACACGACTGTGTCCTGTTTGCCAAGAGAGTTATCCCTCTCACCTCGACCAACAGCACGAACATATCCGGATTTCAGGGTTATTTCCCTTCGTCGGCGTTCGATAGCTGATGACCTTGGTGAGAGAGACAAATCTGGCAAACCTTATATCTTCTTTTCCAGTGACATTCTTCACTGATATTGAAAAGGTGAAAACCAGCAATGTTAATTCTCTAAATGAAGTATTAACAGTAACTGCACGATAAAGTGTAGTATATTGCCACTTAAGTGTGGCTGACCCCTAGGGGTGGATGTTACTGTTGCTTTTAGCCCCAGGAGGACATCTCCTCCAGCTGGCTTATCGACACACGACTGTGTCCTGTTTTCCAAGGGAGTTATCCCTCTCACCTCGACCAGCAGCACGAACGTATCCGGATTTCAGGGTTATTTCCCTTCGTCGGCGTTCGACAGCTGATGACCTTGGTGAGAGAGACAAATCTGGCAAACCTTATATCTTCTTTTCCAGTGACATTCTTCACTGATATTGAAAAGGTGAAAACAAGCAATGTTAATTCTCTAAATGAAGTATTAACAGTAACTGCACGATAAAGTGTAGTATATTGCCACTTAAGTGTGGCTGACCCCTAGGGGTGGATGTTACTGTTGCTTTTAGCCCCAGGAGGACATCTCCTCCAGCTGGCTTATCGACACACGACTGTGTCCTGTTTGCCAAGGGAGTTATCCCTCTCACCTCGACCAGCAGCACGAACGTATCCGGATTTCAGGGTTATTTCCCTTCGTCGGCGTTCGACAGCTGATGACCTGGGGCTAAAAGCAACAGTAACATCCACCCCTAGGGGTCAGCCACACTTAAGTGGCAATATACTACACTTTATATATATATATATATATATATATATATATATATATACTTCTAATGCAAGGATAAAAAATTTTCAAAACAAATTTTATCAGTGGCCAGCATATTAAATTACCTTTTAAGGTGAAAATTAAAAACTATTATATATAAGGGAAAAAGAAAAAATTCCTATACCAATATGTTGAAAAATAGACTTTAGTTCGTCTAACCACATACAATATTTTTCACAATAAATACACACACACACACACACACACACACATATTTCGTTTCACTGAAATGTAATTGTCCACCGTGTTTTGGAACTACGTGTCAGACTGCTGTCTTCCCTTGTAATACATATGATCACTGGCACTCTCCAGATGAATGGTTCTGTATTTTCCAGGCAATGAAACCGTTAACTCTGGTTAGGACAACTAAGGGATTCACCCTCAATATTTGTTCTTTACGTTTTGTTTCCAAACGATCTTATTTAACCTTTTACTTGTTTCCCACCCAAGTCTCACAGTCAAGAACTGGGTTCGATATTGTCTACTATTCCCCTCTACCGCAAGTTCAGGCATCGTGTTTAAATAATAATAATAATAATAATAATAATAATAATAATCCTTTCTAATCTAGGCACAAAGCCTGAAATGTTGGGAGAGGAACCAGTCGATTACATCGACCCCATTACTTCACTGGTACTTAACTTATCGAACTCGAAGTCGATCTCAGCAGAATTTTGAACTCAGAACATAAAGACAGACGAAATACCGCTCAGTATTTCGCCCGGCAGTGTTTGCATTGAGAGCGTCGATTTCTGTTTCGACGATCGTACACAATTCAGAGTAGATAAATGCATTTAAAAGCTACTTTAAATCAAACGCTCGTACACAGTCCAAACCAACGACATATTGTGCGCATGGGCAAAAGTGAGAGCAACGAAGACTTTAGTATAAACTGGCAACTGGCACTTCGTCGTTTACGACGTCGAGGACTTCAGTTGATCCGATCATCCTACTGGTGAAATTAACGTGCAAGTGGCCGAGTGCTCCACAAATGCACATACTTTTAACGTAATTCTCGGTAACCGTCTGCGTGACACAGACTGTGACAAGGCTGACCCTTTGAAATACCGTTACTACCCATTTTAGCAAGCTGAGTGGACTGAAGCAATGTGAAATAAAGTATCCTGCACAACGACAACGTACTACCAGGAATTGAACTCACGATTTAGGATCGTGAGTCGAAAACTTTAACCACTAAGCCACGCGCCTTCACACTTTAGTATAGGACACCAATTGAACGAATATGCAAGAAAATATAGATAAGAGTCTAATTTACATTAAATGTTTCCGATGAAATATTATCACGGTAAGCTAGTAAAATAGTTTTGCTTTTCGAAAATCCTATAAAGAAATGCTACGCTTATTTCTAAAATGTATTTGTTTGGTCAAAGCATTGTTCAGTTGAAGACGTCTTCCTTTTTACAGGCTACTTTTAAAAATCAATGTTTCGAGAAAAAAGAATTTCAATTCTAAATTTTGGTTTTGGTCAATTAACTACAGCATTATTTTAATGTATTTGTTCTTTTACATTTTGAGAATATAATTAAAAAATATATTTCATGAATAACTGACAAAGCTATCACTTATTTTCATCTTAATTCTCGTTAAATGCTTTCTATATTTGCTCGAAACAAATATTGGACTTATTTTAATGGGTGTTCGTTTCTGTTTATTTATATTTCCTGTTTGAATCGTGAGAAACTGTATTAACATTAATACATTCTCAAAGATAGATAAATAATTCAAACACGAACTTCGATAATTTTAATGCATGACAGAATTCTATGTAAGAAATATAATTTTTTGTCGAGAATTTTATGCATTTTTTTTTTCTCAGTGGCATTATATTTATCAAAATCGTTTTATTGCAGAAGAAATGAAATGTATTTTAATCATATTTTGTCAAATAATCACATTAGAATATATGGAGTAAATTTCTTTGATAAACACGCATACAACCACCTCTCAGATGCACGTACACATATTCGCACATGCATATATATATATATATATATATATATATATATATATATATATATATATATATATATATATATATATATATTGGGAAAATGATGATGAAAGATAAAAGCTAGGTTACTAAAATATATTTTGTGCTAAAATTACTATGTGCACAAAATCATGTACTAAAATTATGTAGATATACAAATATACCTTATTAAAAAGCAACAAAAATATCACAAAAATTGTTACTCGGAGTTTCACGTTCCCGATCGTCGGACAGTTTTGTTTCTAAACAAAACTGTCCGACGAACGGGAACGTGAAACTCTGAGTAGCAGTTTTTGTGATATTTTTGGTGCTTTTTGATAAAGCACATTACTCTACTTCTGGTATTCGAGTACTATTTGTTTCACCTTGTTTCGCATTTATGTGATAACTCTGATACACAACTATATAAATATAGTTAAAAATATATTTAAAATACATGAAATATATATCGATATAAATATATAAATATACTAAGAATATATTAAGAACATAGAATATATAGTCCTACTTTCAGTAAAACCGTATTAAAATTATATACGCAGAATAGGTGGAGTGTAAAGAATATTGTAAATCCATATAGAGGTTTATAGTTTGTGAAAATCCGACGGCCGTTTCTGGGGGCATAGTAGTGCAATGATGTAAAAGAATTTAAGTTACGTTAATCTAATATCACCGCCACTTTCTTCAGTTTTAGTAATCTATCTTTTGTCTCTCATCATTATTTTTCCTATTCTCCTATGGCTCAAATATACTGAGTACTTCTATATATAGAGAAAATTTCTTAATAATCACTTGAAAATAAATTTTACATATACGTACAAGGTGATTCGAAAGTCTCCATACATGGGAAGAAATTATTTTTTTATAAGAAATAGTTTATTAGATCCCCTAGGTCTCTTGTTCTGTCCCCTCTTGATTTCTATCTTTGGGGGCATTTGAAAGGCATGGTGTATCGTGGAAAGATAAAAGATATCAACCATTTGAAGGAACGCATCACCAAATCCTTTGCATACGTATCACCAGATGTGTTATTACAAGTTCACAATGAGTGGGGTAAACATATTGCAATGTGTATTCAAAACAATGGTAACCATATAGAGTCCGTTACAAAAAACAAAACTGTTCTTAAAAACTGTTTCTTATAAAAAAGATAAATTGTTCCTATGTATGGCGACTTTTGAATCACCCTGTATATAGGTATGTATATATATATATATATAATACAAAGAATATATATACATGTATACACACATATATGTACATACTTACATCTACATGTGTATATATATGCATATCAGGGTACAGGACGTTAGAACAATGAACTACAGACAACGGAACGAACACATAGGAAAACGGAAAGCCACTTGGAATATCCATTCATTAGCTGTCTCTATTCTAACTAGACGTTGCGAAGATAAGACAGAACGTACTCTAGAATAGTCTCTTCCTGAGTAGTGGATCAACCCACTACACAGAGGATTCCGAGGTGGCAAACACAAACCAAGACAGGAAAAATTGGACAGTGAAAACAACATTCAAAAGCCGTACGGCCAAACGCGAATCTGAGGTAGAATGCTAGTAGTTCGTCTTGCCTTCACAGCGGCTGGAGTGAAAAGAAAGTTGACCACAGGTCACACGAGAGCAGAGAGGATGGTGGAGGGAGGAAGTGGAACAAGGAGGAAGGGACAGAAGGGTATAGCAGAGAAGTAGAGGCCAGGACAGAGGGATAGATAGAAAGATAGAGGAAGACAGATAGATAAATAGATAGAAAGATAGATAGATAGATAGATAGATAGATAGATAGATAGACAGACAGACAGATAGATAGATAGATAGATAGATAGATAGATAGAAAGATAGAGTCACGTCAGAATAATAAAGTAGACTTACTTGCAAAAAAGGACGTGTGCGTTCAATAATGTAATAATACAAAGAATATATATACATGTATACATACATATATGTACATACTTACATCTACATGTGTATATATATGCATATCAGGGTACAGGACGTTAGAACAATGAACTACAGACAACGGAACGGACATATATATATATATATATATATAGTTGGAATTTTCAAAAACAAAACAAAGCAAAAGACGAAGACGGGTGTGTAAACAACAGACAAATGATTTTGAAGACTGCGGAATAAATGATAATCAGATGGGGCAATGTCCAGCGAATGTGGGTGGGTGGGTGGTTGGGTGCGGCATCGTTTCCCATTCAAACAACTCCAGCCTTTGGAAAGTCTTCCCCGCTCTACGTGGCCGAGCATTATCCTGGTGGAAGAACACTTTTCGTCTTGAAACCTAAGATGGTCGTTTTTCTTCTAGCGCTGACATAAGTTCATACAATTGAAAAAACTGCATTATTTATGGGATGACCCAATATGTGTGTATGTGTGTGCATATACTCAAAGCATTATGTGCATATAAATATTATGTGAGTACACACGTAAACACACACGCACCCTCACACACACACACACATACACACACACACACACCACACGTAAGCATGCCTGCATGTACATGCAAAACCACATAAACGTACGCAAACGCGGTCAGCTATACATACACACATGCACAGACGTGAACACATGCGCACAAACACACTCACGCACATAGGTACAGAGAAAAAGAACAGTAGAGGGAGATCAAATGAGAGAGAAAAAGAGAGGTAGAGGAATGGAGGGAGAGAGAGAGGGAATGAGAGAGAGAGAGAGAAAGAGAAAGAGAGACAGAGACAGAAAAAGAGGAAGAGAGAAAGAGATAGATTGAAAATGGAAGCGCGAAAACTATGCGGAAAACAAAATTTCATTCATAACTATGGAATGAGAGAGGAAATTACTTATTTTACTGACGAATATTATATTTGATGTTTGTCTGGATGATATGAAACTTCCACTGGCTAAATACACGCGTTCATTAAATGTGTGCGTATGTAGCAGTGTGTTGTGCGAGTGTGTAGAGGGGAGCGTCAATTTGTGCGTGTGCGTCTTTCCAATGAGTAACTTTCTCTGTTTATAAGCATTGCATGTATGCTTTCTATGTGTTTATGTTTAGCGTATTATATATGAAGGACAGCGCGTTCTCTTTGCTTACGTTGACATCAGATAAGGTTTTGTGACGGTATTAGTGTCTGATGGCGTACCTACACAATTCAGCCTCCACTGAATTTGTTTCCTTATGTCTTCCAGAAAAATTAATATTTTTCAATGAAATTTTCTACAAATTCATTTCGGATGGTGTAAATTCCGATTACATCGGAATTTTTTAAAAACATGTTTTCCGGAGATCAGGACAAAAGTTTCAAACAAATTCACACAAGCCGGCTTTGTTCCCTCATAACTTCCAGAAAATGATATTTTTTAATGAAATTTAATGAAATTTTAATGAAATTCTCTACAAATGCGCTTCAGATGGTGTACATTACGATCACATATGATGAAAAAATTGGCTTCCTCACACACATACATACAGACACACATGACATAGCTTCAAAATGAAACTTCAAACTTCAAAGGAACTTGTGACGCATGTCAGTATATATGTATGCATTCCCAACACTTTATGCTTCACATTAAATTCCGATATAATGGTGATCTACACCAACTAGAGCGTTATATATATATTCGGTTTTGTACACAGTATTGTTCCAGAGAATGTTTAAGAAACCATAAGAAAATGATGAGTTTGTTTTAAAATTTGAGATTACATAGACAGTATTGTTATTGTTGTTGTTGTTATTATTATTATTATCATTATTATTATTATTATTATTATTATTATTATTATTATTATTATTATTATTATCATCATTATTATTATTATTATTATTATTATTATTTTATGTTTGACTTTTGCTTTGCATTTGTACAAGTTGGATCCAAATCTCACCCAGAGACCTCAAGAGTCAACAAGTTAGAAGTTCATGTAGGTGTTATGCCTAGGGTACCATAAATTTGGATTTGTACATAGTGTTGTTCTAGAGAATGTTTAAGAAAGCATAAGAAAATTATGTTTGTTTTAAAATTTGAGATCACATAGACAGTATTTTACGTAGGATATGGGCAGTTCCCATGAGTGCAATCTTTCGAATTTCTGCCATCATTATTATTATTATTGGGTCGCGAGGAAAGTCTGAGTTTCCAAGAAACGGAGTTTTGTTTCGTGTTTTTTTTTTTCGTTACCAAGTTATTTTGCATACTTTCAATAAAGACATCGAAATCACGCCTAAGGGGCTCCTTTCCCCAGACAAAGAAAGATTTGGCTGCTATTTCTAGCACGCTCTGCTACCACATAACAGGTATTTCGGGTCCTGTATCGAAAATAGCTGTTCGCGGTTGCAGGGCGTGCTAGAAATAGCAGCCAAATCTTTGGCAGTGGGATACGTTGAATGGACTCGAAAAAAACCTATGGAAAAAATTATTTCGCACCGAGGTTATGAATGGATCTTTTACGAAATATTTATGCCAAAAAAATTTTGTAAAGGTATTCACTTGAAAATAATTTTGAAAAATATTAAAATATTATCTGTTTAAAGAAAGTTTAAAGTACTTATTGCACAAACAACTTACATTTTTGAAATCACATTCACTTAAAAATATTTAAAAAATCAAATCGTATATTTTCGTTGTCAAGTCACTGTCTAATCGAAAGGTAAGAGTTACTACCCTTTCAGGATTAAGTTAATTTCGGAAACGTTTCCCATTATGCACCGTTTTTGGTATTTATACACTGAAAATCCTTAATATCTTCACAACCACTTATCCGATTTACGTGAAATATGTTTTATTCCCTTCGTATTTACATTTCAGGGTATATAATTCATAGTATTTCCCATTACATACCAGTTTGGCTGAGTAACATTGCAAGCAAGCAAGATTCAATCTCACTTTTAATGTGTTATAGATAATAATAATAATAATAATAATAATAATAATAATAATAATAATAATAATAATAATAATAATGATGATGATAATAATAATAATATGTGTTAATTCATATGATAGCTCAGCAATGTTTGTGCAGGTTAACTGACTTTGAAATAATTGTAGTGTTATGTAATAAAACGTGTTGCTCAAACCTATTTCTATTTTTCATATATATATATATATATATATATATATATATATATATATATATATATATATATATTGTGGTTGGCACCCCGTCGGTTACGACGACGAGGGTTCCAGTTGATCCGATCAACGGAACAGCCTGCTCGTGAAATTAACGTGCAAGTGGTTGAGCACTCCACAGATACGTGTTCCCTTAACGTAGTTCTCGGAGAGATTCAGCGTGACACAGAGTGTGACAAGGATGGCCCTTTGAATTACAGGCACAACAGAAACAGGAAGAAAGAGTGAGAGAAAGTTGTGGTGAAAGAGTACAGCAGGGCTCGCCACCACGCCATGCCGGAGCCTCGTGGAACTTTAGATGTTTTCGCTCAATAAACACTCACAACGCCCGGTCTGAGAATTGAAACCGCGATCCTACGACGGCGAGTCCACTGCCGTAACCACTGGGCCATTGTGCCACCACTATATATATATATATATATATATATATATATATATATATATATATATATATATATATATATATATATATATATATATATATATATATATATATATATATATATATATATATATATATATATATATATATATATATATATATATATATATATATATATATATATATATATATATATATATATATATATATATATATATATATATATGTATATATATATATATATGTATATATATTATGATTGACCGTTGACTGGACACTATTCAATTTTTTTTCTCCGTGTTTTTCTCCTTGTCTCCGTATTCTTTCTGTTGAAGAGCGTAGCTCGAAACGTCAAAGACTTTCCGTATTCCCGAGCGTCATACTAATACGTCCTTTTGTTATTTACACCACCTGTCCTCGTCTGTTGTTGTTTTTTCGTATATTCTCCCATATATATATGTATATATATATATATATATATATATATATATA
The DNA here is from genome assembly GCF_046866305.1 of Octopus bimaculoides. NCBI lineage: Eukaryota > Metazoa > Mollusca > Cephalopoda > Octopoda > Octopodidae > Octopus > Octopus bimaculoides. The sequence goes on from NC_142929.1 coordinate 4,720,835, forward strand.
TAACATATAAAAATTCTCTGTCACTTATACTTCGCTCTATCGCATTTGTGTGTGTGTGTTCCAAATATTCGTGTCAGGAGTATTGTTAGCTATTCGCCCTTCTTTGGCATTCATTTTTGGTTTGGCATTTGAAGAAATACTCTTATCACCATTTTTGCATTCCTGGATGCATAAAGAAAAAAAAAACCACGCTAACTTCGCTCAGGTTAAATAAAGATATATGGCTCAATATTATTTGACTTAATCTAAATTTGCACAGTTTGTTGATATTTGTTTAGTATTGACTTTCAGCTTTAAACATATTCACATCACTATTTGTCCAAAGATATTTTCTCCTGCAGCGCATATGATCAGTTGTTGTTTTGTAATTACCTGCTTTTCTCAAAAGATTTATGAAGGCTAAAGTAATAATAATAATAATAATAATAATAATAATAATAATAAGAAGAAGAAGAAGAAGAAGAAGAAGAAGAAGAAGAAGAAGAAGAAGAAGAAGAAGAAGAAGAGGAAGAAGAAGAAGAAGAAGAGGAAGGAGAAGAATTGATAGCTTTCACTGCTCCCTCACTCAATAATAACAACTACATCATTATTATTATCATTAATGATAATGACAATAATAATAATAATAATAGTAATAATAATAATAATAATAATGAAAATAATAATAATAATAATAATGAAAATAATAATAATAATAATAATAATTTCCCAGTAATCTCTATTTTGTTTATAGTTAATGCGTTTAGTGTTATGCTTTCTCACTATTGCTCTTCCAAAACAAATTTATCAGATTTGTAAACTAGGCTCGTCTTTTCCTGGCAAAATATTTTCTGAAGGTGTGTTGTATTAATATTGCTAATTTTATTATCATTACATCTTTAAGTAAACATCTTTCTCTCTATAATGTCGCTGGTCTTTATTCACTGCCCTGTTTCCGTATACGCCATTGATCTGTATTTCTTCTATTCATATCTATTGGTACGAGTTTTCATTTCTCCACTGGTTAAGTGCGTATTGTGTGGAAGAGAATTTAAAGGATACTCTAAGAATGCTTTGTTGCAAGAAAGGCTTTTACGCTGATGTGATAACTCACAAGTGTTAAACCCATAAAGGAATTCGTATCTGTTCTCAGATATTAAGATTTAGATGATGCATAAAACCTAAGAATATGTTACTACTACTACTACTACTACCACTACTACTACTACTACTACTACTGATACTAATTGTTTATGATTTTGGCACAAAGCCAGTGATCGTAGCGGATAAATGCATATCAATGACCCAGTACTAGATTCGAACTGTATTTTATCGGTCACAGAACGATGAAGGACAAAGCTGCCGTCGGCTGGGTGTGAACGCAGAGCGTAAAGAGCCAAGAAGAAACAGCGAAAAATATTTCTCCGCTGTTCTTTATGAATCCTCAAATCCACCAATCTTTTAGTATTTCAAATATAGGCACCACAATGCCAGAAATATGCCGGAAGGCGCGAGTCGCTCAAGTCACCGCTACCCTAGAAATAAACTGATACTATATTTTATCGAACCCGGAAGGATAATAGGCAAAATGACTGTTGTGCTTGTGTATGTCTGTCTGTGTGTATTTTGTCCTGAGTTTTTCCGTTGACGCTACTTTGGTAGCGGTGATGGTTAGTGGAAGCTTTGGCAAGGTTCTTCAATTTTCTTAAGTATTCGATCGTCACTGGTTTTCTTCTCCCTGGCCCCCGCTTCAACTTTATGCAATCAACCTTTTTTCTCTTCCTTGATGTATGACGACGAATCGGGGATAAAGAAGTATGAAGGACGAGGCAGTGATATGTTAGACATATGTGTGTGTTTTTGTGTTGTTTTCTGTAGTTTAATCGCATTTTACAATGGTCGCCGGTTCGATATTTTTATGCTCACTTGTGACATTTAAAAGTATGCCGTTTTTTTTTTCTTTTACTTGTCTCAGGCATTACATTGCGGCCAATCTGGAGCACTGTCTTCAAGATTTTTTTGCCAAATGAATCGACCCCGGGATTTACTTTTTAAAGACTGGTACTAAAGATATCGGTCTTTTGCCGAACCGCCAGGTTACGAGAACGTAAGCATGCCAACATCGATTGTCAAGCGACGGTGGAAACAAACGCACACACATATGTGTATACATACATACATACATACATACATACGTACATAGTTACCGCCTTTTAGTTACCGTCTACTAAAGCCAGTTCCACTCACAAAGCTTTGGGCAATCTGAGACTATAGTAGAAGACAACTACCCAAGGTACCACGCAGTGGGTCTGCGCTCGGAATTAAGTGGCTGAGAAGTCGGTTTCCAACCATGGAGCCACGCCTGCACCTCTCTCTCTCTCTCAATATGTTTTTTCTAGATGTGATTATGATATTTGCCTGCAGGAATTTCCTGCAGATGGCTTTCCCTTTCTCCTCTGTTTTATTCTTTCTTCAATCCATTTTAACTACTTTCGTGTCTTTTCATTACACAGAATAAGCATGCTCTTCGCTCAGCATTTAGTCCTCATAAATAAGTCTGTACTTCTCTCTATACTGAAAGTAACCTTGTTTTTCTTTCTTTTTCGTTTACATTTTTAATCGGTTTAGAAACTTTTTGCTTTTTAGAGAGGACATTGTATAATTCGTCTCTACCTCTTTTTAGACCATCGCAAGTTTTACTAAACTTCTTTCTCTATTTTTCATAGCGATGTACAGGTTATTTGCTTTGGTCTACTTTTGGATGATGTAGTATGATTTTTTTCGTTGTTTTCTTCTTCATGTGTCTGCTTTTTCTCCTCTTTAGTGTTTACGCTTATGAAGGCGTGTTTCACGCACCATCGCTAGATTCCCGGATCCGGCGGCGCGTTGTTTTCTTGAGCAAAAAACTTCATTTCACGTTGCTCCAGTTCACTCACCTGAAAATGGTTAACTCTGCGATGGACTAGTCTTCCGATCAATGGAAATGTTGGCCTGCTCGCCCAGCCAGCAAGGTGGAATCATTCGAAAGCTAAAACAACGTGAAGCGCATTGTGACCAGCGATGTATAACAACATCCGATAGTCTGTCTGGTCGATACCATGATATATTTAGGTATACCACATTGGAGTTGTAGCTTGTTGCAGGGAACAAAATAGTGTTAAATGCTTCTATTTTGTGTTTCGAGCAGAGTTCGTTCTTTAGAATATTCCTAATTCACGGAATATATTCATTTCCGATTGGTTCTTTCATTCCAATATATATGTGTGCCTTCGCTGATTCTCATATACCTGTACGCGTATTACCAAGTTCTTAATATCTGATTCATTTCATACTTAGCATTTTTCGGGCTTGAGGGGGCTTTCGAAGTGGCTTAGCATATTTCTAAACCGAACATCCAAACTGATATCGAAATTTTTTCCAACTGTCTTCGTGTGGAATATAATTTGATTCCATCTACTCATAGTATATGACTGATCTTGCCCTCCCCAATCTTGTAGCCTCTTGCTGTACCCCTGAGGTTGCACTTAGCTGGAAAAAAGCGCCAGACAGCCCAATGGTTGGTAGAACGAATCTTTTTGGACTCTTCCAATTTTGTAGAATTTCTAATCCTATCAGATACCGCCTTTGTGATTTAATACACTACTTAACTGACACTGCGTCGGTTACGACGACGAGGGTTCCAGTTGATCTAATCAACGGAACAGCCTACTCGCGAAATTAACGTGCAAGTGGCTGAGTACTCCACAGACACGCGTACCCTTAACGTAGTTCCCAGAGAGATTCAGCGTGACTCAGAATGCGACAAAAGCTGGCCCTTTGGATTACAGTTACTACTCATTTTTACCAGCTGAGTGGACTCGGGCAACGGGAAATAAAGTGTCTTCCTCAAGGGTACGACATGCTGCCGGGGATTGAACTCACGATCTTGTGATCGTGAGCCGAATACCCTAACCATTAAGCCAAGCGCCTTCATATATACCCCCATTTAGTACTATTTTGATATGCTACCTTCTATTATTTATATAATGTGTTATTTTATATATCTTCAAAGACTCGAGGAGCCATTATACGCTATCATTCTTTTTATAAACAAATCATTCAGTAGAAGTTCTTGCTTTTGTCTGATGTTTTCTATCATAGATTTATAAATCAGATCTTGGTCTTTACAATCATATAAGTTCTCTCGGCAAGTGTTCTGTTTTTCATGTTGAAAATCTTTTCGATGAGAGTCTTTAGATATGTCTTACTGCTTAGTGTCAATATCTTCGTTCATATTAAAAAACGTCATATAATAGGTCTACATTTTTTTTTTCGGAACACCATTGTCTTCCTTATTCAGACACCAACAGTTCTGCTTACTACACATGCTGTGACGTGCACAGATAGTTCGGTTGGAACCTTTTATATATTTTCTATTTATTTGCTTTGTAATTATGTCAAATAATACACGATTAGCTTGTTTGGTTAAGTCCGTTTTAGAACTTCTAATTTATCAATATTTTTGTTATTATTGCGAGGAACTTTGCAGAGGGGGATATTATCCTCCAGTAAATTTTATTAAAGGATGACAAGTAGATCAGAATGATAAAATTGATACGTAACTGAGGGAACAATTTTGCTTTGAAGGTGACGTCAAAAACTGCAAGGGAACATTTTACTTTGATGTGTCATTGCAATCGGAGGTTCCTTGCACAGTGTCCCAAATCATTCTATATGGTTGCTCCCATTTTGGGAATTCTTTTCGTTGTTATTGTAGTTTTATATTGGTATTGCCGTTTATTGTTATCTATTTTTAATACTCTGTTATCGTAATTGTGGCTTTCATTGATTTACTCAATATAAGACTCACGCTGTTTCTTTATTTTTCATTTACATAATTTTCACTTTTGTATTGTCAGCGATGCCTTGTGGCCAATCGGTAAATCAATATCGTTTCTTTCTCTTTCAACTAATTGATGCTAGCTCCTCCTGCACCTCACCACCGGGTGCACCTCTATCTTCCCGTGGGCAGCAACAGCTTTTCCAGGCTTATCATTGTGCTTTTATATGACATCAGCCTCGTTGTGCGTTTGTTTAGTTGTTTCTGTTTCACGTCTCTGGCCTGGAATCGTGGCAATGTGAAATGTTCTATTTTGTTCTTGAGTTGAATTACATAATATAGCATCAGGTGGTCATTGATTATTAGTTGTGTATGGAATGTCGGCAATGTTACAGTATCAAGTATCAATTTTGTAAGAGTATTACTTATGCTGTTTTAATGGACGGTGCCGTATATTCCTGCGCGTTATGTTATATATTTGTGTGCTGGTTATGTTGAAAATATATGGGAGATGAGCAGAAACTTCATTGTATTAATTGTACTGTTGCAGTGAAATTTTCTTTCACAGACTACAAGCTGCACTTGGTTATGACATTTGGCGGGGGGGGGGGGGGAGTGGTGGATTTTATGTAAAGCTGTTCGCCCTGGTTTCCGCTTTTCTTTAAATTCTTATTGTCATTTAAAGAAACGCAGTTATTATTGATTCTGTCGACGTCTACAACATCCCATCTATTTTCATTTCGAGAAACTTGTGCATTTATCGTTTCTTGTCTTCCTTCGGGGTGAAGTTTTAATCAGACGGAATCGAAAGATGTCTGAGTAGAGATTTTTCCTCGCATTGATTGTTATGTCTCGATGGGTCACTTTCAATATATTTTCAGTGTGGACGGAAATAGCCTTCATTATTGTAACCGGGTCATTGTCAAGTACTATTTTTCATGTTTGTTTATTCCACTTCCCATTTTCTCCATTAAATGCTGGCATTATCACCTAATATCCTTCGCTGCCGACTTGATCTTATAATTTGGATTATACACAGACTTTGAAAGAAACTTAGCAGCCTTAAATGATGTTTTCAACTTGCTAAATTAACTTAAATGATGTTTTCAATTTGCTAATTAACTTTTCCGTGATGTTCTTATATTTGTTGTTTGCAGGTAGGAATTGATCTTATGCACTGACGGTCAGGCTTCCACGTCATCTTTTAACCTCAAGCGAATTAAGAAACGATTAGCTTTCACTCTGACTTACTTCTTCATCCTGTCTTGTCTTGTATTGGCCATGGAGTGGCTTTTTTCTCTCCATTTTCTTTTCAGCATATTTTGCCTTTTTGCACTTTAAAGATTTTCCGTCTTGTTGCCCTCATCAAAAGAGTTATTGTTTCCTTGAATAAAGAGAAAACTTGTTTTAGTCTTCTTCATGTTCTCTTTTGACATTAATCAGATTTCCTTTGCTTATTTCTATGATTCTAGCCCCACTTTGTTATTTAGTAGTAGATCGCTATTTATAACAGCCCTCTTCTGCCCTATGTGTGTAGAAGGTATATTTCATCTTTATTTGCTGTAGCCTGGTGCTTTCAGTTTGCTATTTGGAATCTAATTTTTCAATTCATATTACGCAAAAATGATTATTCTAAAAACCTAAATGATATTTCGGGTGGTTTGTGTATTTAATACTCATCTGTTACTAACTTTTTTCCTATATTAGACTAATTCTCTCTTGTATTATTCATTTCTAATTTGCTCCGTGTCTTTGTGCTGTATCATATTGCATTCTTCAAGTCTCAGGTAGTTCTGTAGTTGTTTGAGATATGATTCTGATATTACTACGTAATTTTAATTCAATGCTTTATATTTTAGTTAATTTGACTCATATAGCCTTGGCACATTTCTCTTGTATCATACGAAGCTTTATATTTCGGCTGCATTTATAAACAATTTCAATAGGCTTTCCAACTGAATGCTGACCCCTGTAATTGGTTGTTAAATAATCTACGAAGAAGTGGTAAATTAAAACGCTATCTGTGATTTCATTTAGCAGAATTGTTAACGGGGTTAGAGCTAAGAGCTAAGATTCTTTCTATTTTAATTATCTTCTGTTTGCTTTGTGGCAATGTTGACATGCTATGTTAATATTAGAGCTTAATAGTACTGTTGTAATCGTATTTATTATTCCTATTGCTATTATTATCATTATTATTATTATTATTATTATTTTTATTATTATTATTATTATTATTGTTATTGCTGTTGTGGCCCTTGTGGCTAATAAAAAAATAAATTATTGTTGTTGTTACTTCGTTTTATACGAGCTGTTCCAAGTCTCACCCGGAGACTCAAGTAGCAGCAAGCTGGACGTTTCACGATGGGTTATATTTATGATTAGTAATGACATATTGTGGAGGAAAGAGACTGGAATCTGAGGACAAAAATCCTATGAAATTTGTAATATTTCTGTTTTGAAAGACTTGTAAAGGAATCAGGTATTTTCAGCTTCATAATATTTTTCTTGGCTATTATCATTATTAGTGGTATTGTTATTTTTCTTTCTACCTCGGGATTTGCATGCATATTGGTCTTGCTACCTGCAGCCTACGGAACTATGCTATCTGTTCTTTTCAACTATCAAGTACTTGCGTGATGATTTTGGTCATGTTTGGAAGGCAGAGCTTTTATAGCAGTTCTACTGGGTACTCTATTCCGATTTCGAACAACTTACAGTTAATAGACAAAATTACGCATCTCTGGTGCCACAGCCTTTTCATAAATTGCAGTTAGGTTCAGAATACAAACGTCATGCAAAAGGTTGATTATTTCTAAATTTAAAAGTAAGACATTATAGCGAACTTTACATTCTGAGTTCAAATTCCGCCGGGATCGACTTTGCTTTGCATCCGAATCGATAAAATAAGTAAAAGTTGCGCATTGGGGGGGGGGGGGGGGGGTCGATGTCATCCAGTTACCGCCTCACCGAAATCGCTGGCCTTGTGTTAAAATGTGAAACCATTATAATTAACATGTAAAACGAATGATGATGGTGATGATGATGGTGATGATCATGATGATCATGATGATGGTGATAATGGTGAGGAAAAATTCTCCAAATAAACCATTGTTTCTATGAGTGGAGATGAAGGAAAATTATGAATTTATGTAAAAAACCAAAACCAAAAAATCCTGTGAAACGAAACATTACATCATTTTTGACTTTCAAACATTTTCCCTTTTTCAAATTAATAGACCGTTTGTAAAGAGATAATAACAAAAAAATGTCCAAATTTCTTAAATACATCATTTACACTTTAAGTATATGTTGATAATGATGATAAGTGAGCAACAAATTGATTTTATTACTGATCAAAGATATGATATTTTAAAAATGTGTTGCGTAAATGAAGATTAAGCTGATGCTGTCGACTACCAAGCTTCTATTGTAGAAAAATCAATTATGTGATATATATATATATATATATATATATATATATATATATATATATATATATATATATATATATATTCATATATGTAATTGTGTGTATGTGTACTACGTGTGTGTGCGCGTGTATGTATATATAGATATGTATATATTTGTGTTTGTGTGTGTGTGCACGCGCGTGTGTATGTATATATGCATATGTATATATTTGTGTTTGTGTGTGTGTGTGTGTGTGTGTGTGTGTACGCGCGTGTGCGTGTATACATGCAAATGTATATATTTGTGTTTGTGTGTGTGCACGCGCGTGTGTATGTAGATATGCATATGTATATATTGTTGCATGTGTTTGTGTGTGTGTGTGTGTGTGTGTGTGTGTGTGTGTGTGTGTATGTGCACGTGTGTACACAAAGTGAGAGAGAGAGAGAGAGAAAGAAAGAGAGAGAAAAAGAAAGAGAGAGAGAATAATAACGTATAAATTAAGGTAAATATTAGAATACAAAATTAGCTTACGAAGAAATTTATCACAATTCAGTTTCTTGGTTCTAACGTTTGAGGTAGATTTTGTTTCTGTTAAGATACAAGTGAGCTCTAAATGTCTACGTCGATGACCAAAGACGTTCCAAACGTGATCATCCTGTTCTTATGTATCAGGCATTACAGCATCCAATATATCCCACTGTCATCAAAACGGTAAAATTTGATTTTAGGGAGACCTGACTAATATTTCTTGTAGGTCTTATCACCGCGTAGAGGCTTTCTTTTGGTAAATCCACTAACATAATAAGTTCTTTTTTACTCTCATTATGTGTTACGTTTGTTTTTTTTAGAAAGTAAAAATAATAATTAATTGATTAATGAAAATAACTTTAAAATATTTTCTATTCTTTCGTTTCCAGGTTGTTATCATGTTGGTTTCGATCCTTTTTGTTTTCGGCATTTGCTGGTTACCCTATCTAATATCACTGTTATATTCAGAATATAAAAGTTCCGATGAGGTAAGTTACATTTTGGATAAAATTGCTTTTCTTACGAATGATATTATATTTCTTGTAAACGTTTGAACCACTGATTCTCGACCGGAGCCCCTATCGCCCTTAGGGGGCCATATAAGATTTTGTCGCTAAAATTTACGTGCCGTAAATATATTCATTTATTCATTTACCTGTTTCAGTCATTTGAACAAAGCGACTCCAGGACTTATTCTTTGTAACTTTATTTACATTATTTATATTTGATGGATATTTGTCCTCATCTTGTTCGTTGTTAAAACAACGTTTCGGCTGATATACTCTCCAGCCCTCATCAGGTGTCTTGGGGAAATTTCGAACCTGGGTTCTCATTCCTAAGGTATTTTTCAACGTTATTATTATTATTATTATTATTATTATTCAGGTCACTGCCTGGAATCGAACTCGGAATCTTGGGGTTAGTAGCCCGCACTCTTAACCACTATGCCATATGTATTATTCTTTTTAAGCCCAGTACTTACTCTATCGGTCGCTTTTGCCGAACCTCTAAGTTACGGGGACGTAAACACACCAACACTGGTTTTCAAGATATTGTGGGGGGACAAGCACAGACACACACACACATATACATACATATATATATATATATATATATATATATATATATATATATATATATATATATATATATATATATATATATACGACAGGCTTCTTTCAGTTTCCGTCTGCCAAATCCACTCACAAGGCTTTGGTCGGCCCGTTACTATAGTAGAAGACATTTGCGCAAGGTGCCACGCAGTGGAACTGAACCCGGAACCATGTGGTTGGGAAGCAAGCTTCTTACAACACAGCCACGCCTGCGCCTATAAATTAGTTATATTTTTACAATACCCAAAATATTTTCACAATTTTTTAATGTGAATCCTTATAATACTTAATCATGAACATATAAAAGGATTTTTTATGCATCGAATGGCTCTGAGGGTCCACCAGAATGGTCCAAGAATCAAAGAGGCCCATTGGGTAAAGATTGATTGGGAAACACTGGTTAAATAAATGTTTCCTGTTTTTCAGGTTTATGTAGCAATCCGAGTTTTTTGAAATCTTCTGTAGAGTTTTAAGGAATTGAATTGAGAAGAAAGTGAGTGTAACAGAATAAATCCATGGCAGTTTTTATTATCGTCTGACAAGATTCAATGGTTTCTAACCTTTGAAGCAAATAGAGCAATTTTAAAACAGTTAGGCCGATCAATTCCCTATATTCCCATCCTTAAAGAAATTAATCTTGTACTGTCATCGAATGAGTACTTCACTTATTACGCCAATTCCTTCAAACGGGAATGGACATCAAAATTTCCTTGCCTTAATAGGGGTCAGCAGCCGTCGACTGTTCATGATTACCGCTGACGGGGTTAAGTAACTGACATTGTTTATTGTTCTGTTCCCAGAAATAATTAAACAAATAAAATAAGAATAATATATTTAGAATTCTTACCCAATTGATCAATTGGCAAATTACCGTAGTCTTTGTAACTCACGCAAATGTCAACCTCACCCTTCGCAACAAGTATGTGTGTGTGTGTGTGTGTGTGTGTGTGTGTGTGTGTGTGTGTGTGTGTGTGTGTGTGTGTGTGTGTGAGAGAGAGAGAGAGAGAGAGAACGAGAGACAGATAGACAGCGAGAGACAGAGACAGAGAGTGACAGAGACAGGCAGAGATAGACAAAGACAGAGAGAAAGAAGGAGAGAGACAAACAGAGAAAAAGAGAAAGAGAGAGAAAGAGAAGGAGAGTGTGTGTGTGTATGTGTGTGTGCGCGTGTGTGTGTATACAAACATACATACATGCATACATTTTTGAATGTTCCACCGATATTCTTTATTTTCAAAGCTCTGGATACATTCCTAGTATGTCTTCGGTCAGGACAATCCTTCTGTTTATAGAATTGCAGACGGTTTTACAGACAATATCATGTCTCATGAAAAGGCATTATCTTATCGATTATTTTTCGGACAGTTATGATGGTACGAGTAATATCTTCCATATTCATATGGTACAATCGACATTGTCTGTCACATCGTGGAGAACAAGAAGCAATTTATGTTTCTTGTTCTTCGGGTGCTTAGTACTTTTCTCTTATTCTTGGATAGCAAAGGCGTAGCTTTCTCGGTAAAATGTATTGTACTTGTCCTGTTAATGCTGTTACTGTTCTCTAGCGTTTGGGATTAGTTACCACGCAGGTCTTTCTGCTGGTATAATGACTACTTCTCCTCCAAGCTTCTGTTTATGTTGGTCAGTCCAATCCCACTTGCTTCACCTCGAACAACTGAACACTTTGAGTGCCTATTCAGAAGTCCTTGCCCTAATCTCTTGGCGGTATTGCACTCAGTGTTAAGTACTCGTTTCTTTCTTTTACAGTTCAGTTGGTCTAAACGAAGTGACACGGTGTGACATTCAAAGGCTGTCTCCATAGATCTTATGATCTCCACCCTACGTTCTATATTCCTCCATTTAATGTGGAGTTTGTGCTATTTCACTTCCTTAAGGACAGTTTTGTTAATGAGGAGTTGTTCAGCACAGACTCAGATATTTTTCTTCCATCATGCCTGTCCATCAATCATCATTTTGTGTGCTTCGTAGTGATCCTTGTGAAATGTGTTTAAGCAACCTGCGCATAATCCACACATCACTTTTAAGCATGCAATAGGATTTTAGTTTTTGCCCACGTGCGTCCCCTGTTTTGTTCTCTCTTTTTGCTACCTGTGTCGTACGTGCAACTGGCTGTCAACATGTCACGGCAATCCCAGCGTTTATTGTTCTTTTGAACAGGTTAAGAAAGGCTGCCCTGTAGGGCTTGTGCTCTTTTTAACAACAACGAATGACTACCAGGTCTCTTCCAGATGATGTATGCATACTTTCATTTCCTCTTTTTAATTTAGAGTAAATTTTGACCAGTCACCTGCCTAGTTGCTAGGTTGCAAAGGAAACCATGTTGTTTAGTTCATCATCTTTTAAGCCTTAAGCAAGTCTTTCAGTTCTTTATTGACCTAGACATCGTGATCATATTTTAGCGTATGAATTAAGTATTCATTCTTTTCCCGACAACCCAGGTCCAACCATACTTTGTTCCAGATAGCTTGGTTCATACCCTGTTGTGCTTTTAATAATCAGTATGAAACTGAAAGTGTATATTTAGTACTGGATTTGCGAACGTGTTATCATGGTTCACAGACGTTTTCTTTCTCCTGTATTTTTCTGACCACATTCCGATTCATCAGGTGTCTGATTTCCTCAACAAGGAATATTTCTTGTGGCTTCCAAAACCGGTAATTTTAACTTGGCGACTGTTTTAATTTTCAAGTCACACTAATATTCTTTTGACCCGTTGGTCTCGATATAGTTGTCTGTTGGTATGTTCTTTTTTCTTCTCCTGTTCCAGACTTGTCACTGCATCGTGCCTTATCGAAAGATAATCTCACGAATACAACCATATGGTTGACAATTTAGTTCAATTTTGCGTTTTATATACGCATCTATCTATCTATCTATCTATCTATCTATCTATCTATCTATCTATCTATCTATCTACCATCTATCTATCTCTACATTTCTCTCTCTCTCTCTACATATATATATATATATGTATGTGCGTATGTGTGTATATATATATATATATATATATATATATATATATATATATATATATATATATATATATATATATGGGAGAATGTACGAAAAAAAACAACAACAGACGAGGACAGGTGGTGTAAACAACAAAAGGATGTATTAGTTTGACGCTAGGGAATACAGAAAGTCTTTAACGTTTCGAGCTACGCTCTTCAACAGAAAGAATACGGAAAAAAACAAGGAGAAAAACACGGAGAAAAAAAATTGAATGGTGTTTGGTCAACGATCTATTATGATGTGTGTGTGTATATATATATATCGTGACACTCCGTCGGTTACGACGACGTGGGTTCCAGTTGATCCAATCAACAGAACAGCCTGCTCGTAAAATTAACGTGCAAGTGGCTGAGCACTCCACAGACACGTGTACTCTTAATGTAGTTCTCGGAGAGATTCAGCGTGACAGAGTGTGACAAGGATGGCCCCTTTGAAATACAGGTACAACAGGAACAGGAAGAACGAGTGAGAGAAAGTTGTGGTGATAGAGTACAGCAGGGCTCGCCACCGTCCCCTGCCGGAGCCTCGTGGAGCTTTTAGGTGTTTTCGCTCAATAAACATTTACAACGCCCTGTTTGGGAATCGAAACCGCGAGTCACCTGCCCAAACCACTGGGCCATTGCGCCACCACATACATACGCGCGCGCGCGTGCACATACACACACACACACACACACACACACACACATATGCATGTATATATGTTTGTTTAAATGTACGTATACTTGCAAAAGTATGAATTTATATAAATGTATGTGTGAAGCATGTTTAATATATATGTATGTGTATCTGTGTGTGTGTCTGTGTGTGTGTATGTGTGCGTATGTCTTTGTCCTCATCAACTGCTTGACAACCGGTGTTGGTTTGTTTATGTTCACGTTACAATAGTAGTTCGGTAAAAAAGACTGATAGAATATGTACTAGGCTTTGAAATAAATAAAAAAAAAATAGTCGTGGTGTTCCAGTATGGCCGTAGTGAAATAATTAAAACAAGTAAAGGATGTATAATCGTGCGTCCAATTTCAGGTCCCCCAGCGCTGTGTGAAACTGTAACGATTAGGGGTCATTGCAGCTCCTCTTCCTTCCCTCCAGATGTCACATCTTCGATGTTCCTGGCACCTACAATAACTAGCGGAGACATGGTAGACGCTGCCAAGTCACATTCCCTTGGGATAAGCAGCTATAGGTTTGAGCATGTGTGTGTATGTGTGCGGGGAGATATGCGTGTGTGTGTACGTGTGTATTTATAGGCGCATCGTAGCTGCGTGGTAAGAAGCTTGCTTCCCAACCCTTTGGTTCCGGGCTCAATCCTAATGCATAACACCCGGGCCAAATGTCTGCTACTGTAGCCTCGGTTCAGCGAAAGCCTTGTGAGTGGATTTGATAGACGGAAACTGGAAGAAGCCTGTCGTACGTGGGCGTGTGTGTGTGTGTGTGTGTGTGTGTGTGTGTGTGTGTGTGTGTGTGTGTGTGTGTGTGCGAGTGAGAGAGAGAGAGACTTTGTGTCTGTATTTGTTCTCCCCATTGCTTGACAACTCAATCATCCGACTAAAAATTCTGCAAAGTGGTTCCCCAACATGGCCGCAGTCTAATAATTGAAACGAAAGATAAATGATGTGTGTGTGTGCGTGTGTGTGTGCGTGTGTGTGTGTGTGTGTATATGTATTCTTGTATGCACACATATACACACACTCGCACACGCACACACACGCGCGCACACACACACATGATTAGTGTTATCACAGAAATTTGCGAGCATTTCACGCAACATATATTTTCATTTTGTCTTTTCTATGGTAATTCTTGGGAATACTAAAAGCTGTGTTAATTGAAAAGATCTCAACGAATGTCTCATTACGGAAGCCCGACTGACCTTAAAATATTCAGGTCATTGAGCTAAATCCGGCTAATGAATCTTTACCTGTTGTTGAAAAACATAAATTTGAAGAAGACAGGTTGAGAGAATGAGAAGCGAGAAGAGCGAAAGAGATCTATTAATCGTCAATGGAATCATCTCGTCTCACGTGTAATTAAAACAGCATTTAATGAAGGTATTTTTAAGACTTTCCCGACATTTGGTAAGCTTTTAAAAATACAACTGAAGCACTTGGTTACGTTTTGTGGGCCTCTAATTGCAATATATTTATTATCCAGTATTTTCTTAAGGTGGCAAGCTGGGAGAAACGTTAGCACGCCGGGCGAAATACTTAGCCGTATTTCGTCTGTCTTTATGTTCTAAGTTCGAATTCAGCCGAGGTCTACTTTTCCTTTCATCCTTTCGGGGTTGATAAATTTAGTACCAATTACGTACTGGGGTCGATCTAATCGAGTAGAAAAAGAATTATCCAGTATTTTATTGATCAATGCTGTTTATGCGGTCGAATGGTTTACACTTTTGCCAGCAAAAATAGAAGAATTCTGTTGAAAACTTGTCGATGACACTAGGAACGATGACAGCAACGTTAGAAATCATTGTATGATTATACTTAATTTAACATTCTTAAGAATCCCTTAATTAGGATCATTCGAAATTAGGCGAATAATCAACGGTTGACCAATTAAGCTCGATATTGAACTCAGCTTGGAAATAATCTAGATTTTTAGATCTGGATGCAAAGCTAACTTTTGTATTGATCTTTATTTGATGAGTGTTATTAATGGCACAACCTGAGACAATTTTGTTAGATCTGTAACCAAGACGGAATGAGTTAATGAGAAAATGAAACATGAAACTAATAAAAGCATTTATCTGCAGTTTGTCATTTTCATTATAAGTCTTGTTATATTAGTAGTGTTTGCATAGTTGAGAGAAACTTTGGACAAAACTTTTACTTCCTGGTCAGTGAAGTTCGTTGATATATGACGAGAAATAGCTTAGCTGTAGTTATTTTGTTTCAAAACTACAGTTAATTATATATAGTGATTAATAACAAAACTTTTCATGTTATTCTTCTCTCTAAGTATGGGTTCTATACCGATTCAAAGAAAGCATCGTTAACGTTGAGTACGAAGAGAGTAGAACAGACATTAACTCTTAAAAAAGAAGAAAAAAAGAAAGACAAAAACCACGTCTGCGACCCTGTTCCTAGTGTTTTACACCACATGTTGGATGGTATTGGAATTCAGAAAGGCATGAGCGTCATAAAAGATATTTTAAATAATATTAAAAAATATATAATTAAAATATATTAACAATAATATAAATAATAAATGAGTGGAAATTGAACCTGTGAGTGTATTAGATATTAAGGCAGTATGACTCTCCCCAGTCACAACAAAATTTGCTTCAACACACGTATTCACATAGAGAATCTTGCAAACCAGATACAAAAACGAAATAAACTTCAAAATATTGTTTTCTTGATAATATTAGTCCCCATGTCTATGTTATGGTCTCGGCCAGACTATCGGTCACAATGTGTGTCGCATTCTTTTAGCTTTCCAATGATGCTACCGGACTGGCGAAGCGAGCAGGTTAAAGTTCCTCCAGATCGGAAGGCTATTCAGTCACAGGGTTACTCATTTACAGCAGAGGGGACTGGAACAACGTGAAATGAAGCGTTTTTCTCAAGAACACAACACGCTACCTGGTTCGGGAATTGAACCGACGATGTATCGATCGCGAATGTAACTCTCCTAGCCCCTACGCCATGCACCTCATGTCTGTCAATATAAAAGATAAGTAGGAAAATTTGAGCAGCTGCCTGCCTTATGTCTCATGTGGAGTTATTTCCTCTAAGGGAATTAAACAATATTCGCTTCAGAAATCAACTTAAATCTTGTTATATGACATTGGTTCTTTAGTGTAGTGGTTATATCGTCTGCTCCACCTGCAAAACTGTTTGTTTTCAAATTATTTTAAGGGACGAGATGGTAGATGGCTAGAATGCCGAGCAGTATTCTTTCTGGACCTCGTCACTCTGAATTCGAATTGTGGTTAACTTTGCTTTTCATCTTTTCACGGTCAATAAAATACCTGTCCACGAACACTGACACCACTTCTTCTTCTTCTTCTTCTCTTTCTCCCTCTCCCCCTCGTCTCTCTCTCTGAGTATATTCTACTTTTACTCTGAAAGAAGTCGGCTGTGGTCAGACCTGCAGACTGATGGACACTTTGCCCTGTTTAAAGACCCCCCCCCCATTTCCCGACACTCCCTCAGTTGTCCTCCATCAAAGAGTAAGGGCCCGATGAACGGAAGGGTTATGTGATGTAATCTATTATATGAGATAAAAATGATGAACGCTCGTCTTTCATAGCGCCCGAAATTGCCCCATGTGCTACCTAGACACATTTTGAAAATTATGCACTATTTTCCACCAAGAATATTGCTTTATGTCCTACCCAAGTATTTAATTTCAAGAAGGTTGGTAATTCTCTGTTGGCTATTTTTATTTTACTTTCCCTGCTTCTTTTTTATTTGTTTTTTTATCTAACTTAGGCAAAACAAGAAAGTTATAAAATTTTATTCACAAATATTTCCAGTTCTGTCTCACTACCCAACAGCTTATTCATGAGAGTAAAGGTTGTTTGCCAACATAACATGGTAGTCCTGGTTTAGGATGAATGTTGCTGTAACAACCCGAAAATCGCGATACACAGATATTGTTTTGAGCTGAGTGGAGGTGCTAGATTCCCTAGTTCGAAAATATAAGTACATAAATCGTGTCGTATAGCCAGCTGGAGACGATGTCTCCTGGGGCTAAATTGCAGCAACGTTAGTCCTAAACCAGGACTGCCATGTTATGTTGGCAAACAATCTTTACTACAAAGAACTGTTGCTGAATATCTCTCGTTGTGAGATTTACAAATAGTAATTCTAACCGACAGACAACTTTTGAGTGAAATTAGGTGGACAAAATCTTAGTTGAAGCCTGTTGTGGCTATTGCCTCAGTTCTTCAATGCAGTAATTAATCTGCCATCCGTTTTAACACAACTACCTCACCATTGGGTGCGTTTAACTGAGTCCAGTCTGTGCCATGTTCTCAGACCAGGTTCATCAATCGTAGAATAACTATCCTCTTCATTATTCACATTATTTACATTGGACGAATATGTGTCCTCATCTTGTTTGTTGCTACCACAACATTTCGGCTGATTTACTCTTCAGCCTTCATCAGGTGTCCTGGTAGAATTTTGGGCCCAACCCTGGGTTGTCATTCCAAAGGTATTTTTTCTGATATTGTTATTCTTCTTCTTCTTCTTCTTCTTCTTCTTCTTATTATTATTATTATTATTATTATTATTATTATTAGTAGTAGTAGTAGTAGTAGTAGTAGTAGTAGTAGTAGTAGTAGTAGTAATATGATTATGATTATTATTATTATTATTATTATTATTATTATTATTATTATTATTATTATTATTATTATTATTATTTATTCAAGGCACTGCCTAGAATTGAATTCGCAAAATAAAATAACATCAGCCAAAAAATACCTTAGAAATGAGAACCCACAGTTGGGTTCAAAATTCCACCAGGACGCCTGATGAAGGCTGGAACGTAAAACAGTCGAAACGTTGTGGTAATAACAAACAAGATGAGGACAAATATCTGTCCAATGTAAATAATGTACAGACTTCCTCATCTCTGAAATATAGAACAACTACCCTCTTGACTCCTACTGATCACGGAGGTCATTGTAATGTAAAATTGCCGTAAACTGAAAACCGTATATGCATGATGTATTGTGATCTTTCACTATTCAGTCTCAATTTTTAAGAATTATTCTGAAGTTGTGGTCAACGTTGTCTGCAAAAGAGTGATTTGATAATAGAGAAATAAAAATTCCTGACAATTGCTAATATTTTCTGATGCAGGTGCTTTCGGCGTTGCTACTAAATTAGATATTATTGCCGATACAGTTGAACTTTCAATGTCTGTCAATGCTGCAATAATAATGAGAGAACAGGAAGAAGAAGAAGGTGTGAAGGCGATATCGGTGGCGGGGGTTTTCCACCAGAACTATGAAGATGGTAGTAATAAGTTTCCTAACTGTGGAGCTGATGAGGATGAAGATGATGATGATGATGATGATGATGATGATGATGATGACGACGACGACGACGACGACGACGATGATGATGATGATGATGATGATGATGATGATGATGATGTCCAAACTTTTACGAAATTTAAACGTGAATTAATTCTAGACGTTTGATTTCTCTTATTTAACCGCAGCCTTCTCTCTGTATAGCTATAAATTATCCACGAGTGAAATCGTGTCGTTTAAACTGTATGATTGATCATTTACTTGACTTTTTCAAAGATATGATTCTTTCTATTTCAGTTGAGCCCATGGTTTTATGATCTTAAGTTTTGTGCGCAGTACTTAGCTGATTCAAACGCTGCTTTGAATCCTGTCATATACGTGGGCTTCAATGAAAATTTTCGTAACGGTAAGGTATTGCTTTCTTTTAATTATTTTCTTTATTTAATTATTTTCTAATATTCTCGTCAAATGGTATAAACGTTACAACATTCTATTTTTACATCTACCAAGATTTCTCGCGTAGCTAACACAAAGTAGATCACTTGAACTGAATTTATAGAGATTTTACGACAGAATTTGAGAACGAAATAAGAATCAATAATGTTTGTCAAAATTAGCTAAAAGATCATCTCCACAGCAGCTTTCGACTTGCCACCCACAGGTTTGAAACGCTTATAAAGAATAATTTAAAACCATTAAGATTATTTTTGTTTTTTCAGACAAAACCAGATATTTGTATAAAATTAACAGCAACGTATATAATCTGCTTTCTTCTAACAGTATTTCTAATATTCATTAAAAAAAAATCTAATGACACTAAATTTAATTCTATTAATTATGAAACTAATAACGACGGAATTACAAACAAATGATAGAATTGCACGCTTAACACTATGAAGGCTTTATATTAAATTGAAGAATTCTATCAAAATTTTATTAATATTCCATCTTCTACGCCACTAAATCTAATTCAAAGCGATTTCAGTGTAGTAAAAAATGTACAATATTATTCTTGAAATTACGCAAACTACCAATTTGCCAGTATAGAATAGAAGATTTATATTAATAATTGGCCGAATAAAATTAGTAGTAAAGATCTTGACATATTTATCCAGTTTTATAACATTGAATTTCACACTTCGACAACTAAATCGTTTTGTCCAAAAACCATTAGCTTTTGCCAAGAATTATATTTCAGTCAGTGATTTTAATCAAGCATACAAGACCATTACTTTCTTCCTATAATGCGATATGGTTAAAATGGAATTATACTAATTCTTTTACCGTATTAATTCTCAGACACGGAAAATACAAACGATAAAAGTTATTTGGTTTCGTGCGCCATTTAACTTAACTAGATAAATATTTTGCGGAAAATCATATACGTCATAGGATTTTTTAAAACAAAGAATGCTGCATTGAGTTTTAGTTGAAGACATAATTTTCTATAGAAATTGAAAATATTAATTGTAAACATATTATACAGCTATCTTCATTGAATTTTCATTCGCTCAATTGTTTTAACCTCGTAAATAACCCATCAAATCAATTGTTTTTCAGAATCGGTATTTTATTGTACAAAAATATTTACAACTAGTGACTATTTCTAAGGATTAGATAGGGATGCCTCGAAACTTGTTTAGGTTAAACAATAATCAACATAAATACATTTTCAGAAATTCATAAAGATCTCACGGAAATTTATCAAAGTACTTTAAAATCTGACGATATCAGAAACTATAAAACTATTTGGGAGATGTTAAAGCATATCAAATCTTTTATTCATTATTGTGAAATTTGTATTTCGGTAGGAAATTGATATTTTAATTGGAATTCCTAAGCACTCGTCCAGAGCTAATATTCTTTGGTCGTGTACTGCTTTGAAGCGTTTATTGAAATATACACAAATAATATTCTCTAGTATCTTACTTTCTTAAAGTAGATTCACTGTGATTTCGGTGTGGCATCTTGTTACGATATCAGATGACTCTTTACAATCCAGAGTTCCAGGGTCGACAGCCAGTTGCTGCGTAAAAGGATTGAACAATAAATTTCTCAGCGAGTTTATAAAATGTTTATTGCAGTAAATTGTTATGAGTATTTATCACTTCCAAGTCTTATATGAATGTATGTTTTTTTTTCTTTTACCATAATTTACCATAGGCCATTCTTTTTTTAACGTAGGTCTTCGAGACACGATGAGGTGTATGCAGAAACGGAATCCAGAAGAAATAATGATGCGAAGAAACAATTCTGCCTATCAAAGTACTTCGGTTACAAATCTATGAACGAATAAAACTCTACATATCATGACTGATCATACCAAAAAAGAATTTTTTAAATGCTTGTATTTTTTATCTTTTCGAATTCTAGAAATGCAACACAAAAACACAAAATGCAAGTATCTGTTGAAGAAATAATCATCAAATATCATGTCGGTTCACAAGTGTTTGCAACAATATATTTTCTTCTGTGGCATTGAGTATCATAAGCATATGAAATCATTATAGAATACTTTTTGCTTAAATGTTCA
Organism: Octopus bimaculoides; assembly: GCF_046866305.1. Taxonomy (NCBI): domain Eukaryota; kingdom Metazoa; phylum Mollusca; class Cephalopoda; order Octopoda; family Octopodidae; genus Octopus; species Octopus bimaculoides. The sequence goes on from NC_142929.1 coordinate 4,742,251, forward strand.
GATGTATTTAAATGAGGTCCTTTCATTTAACTTGTTATTTAGATTCTGTTTCGTTTCCTTAAATCATACTAAACTGTATGTTTAAGAGTTAAGTGCCCGTTAAGGAGCACTTAACTGTTAATATTGATTCTATGATCCATTGTAAATTCTTAACTGAAACAACATAATTTCAGAGCGTATTTGGAAAAGATATGAATGAACTTCACTACATTCCATTCATTGAATCTTTTATCATTAGTTCTTCCAACCAAATTTTAAAAAGAAATCACTATTACAATGAATTATCACTGAAGAAGTTTCCTTAGTCGCTTGACCAACTCGGTGTACCGGTAAATTAAAACCAAACAATTCTGTTGTTCAAAGTGAAAATCGTGTTTTAAATGTTAAATGTGAAGATAACCTCTCTACTACAGATATAATGGGACCACGACAGTGAAATACTTCAATCAATGACAGAACACAATGTGACACAGGATACTGTTAACTGACAGCTGAACAGGCTTAAACGTGTCTACGCATTGACGACGACCAGCACACCTATTATTCAGCAGTGCATTGTAAAGTGATGATAGAATCGTTGTGAAACGTATCTCGTGTTAACTTATGAATGAAATGAATTATTTCACTACGCTCCAAGATTTTCTTCCTCGTTCATCAAATCTCTAAGGCCAGAGATCTTATCAAACCAAACTACTTGTACAAACGATCAATATTTATTTTTATCACATATCATGGAATACAACTTTGGCTTTATCGTCATTCTGTTTTCATCTGTCTCTACATAACCACATATATACGAAGCACACACACACATATATACATGCATACGTATATATGATAGATCGCTAGCCACTACACATTCTTTTTTTTTCTCCTTGTTTTATTTTGCGTTCCTTTCTGTGGAAGAGCGTAGGCTCGAAACAGTAAAGACATTTTCACTTCCCGAGCATTATACTAATACATCTGTTTGTTGTCTACACCACATGTCTTCGTCTTTTGTTTTTTGTGTAAGTGTGTACCATTTCTCTGTTTTTTTTTTGTCCTTGTTTTTGTATACATTCGCTGCTTTCTTCCAAAGAATCTAATGCTCTTAGCTTATTTTTTCCTTGGGGCTGGCCAGATTGGAGCAATCTCGAGTATAATCAGCCAAAATTGCAAAGATAATCTGGAACTCGACTGAGGAAAGAAAACTCCGAATGACGCATCCTTGTTTTTTCTTACACCCTTTTTTGTATCATCTAACTGTCTGGATGTTTTGCGTTCTTGTCCCATTTTTTGTATTCCTTTATATATATATATATATATATATATATATATATATATGAGTGTGGGGGTATCGAAATATACATAAAAGTATACCATTCTAGGCAGTACGAAGTTTCGACCAACCTTAAACGAATCCATTTTCGCCAAAATAGACAAATGTCTTCTTTATCTCTTCTTGGACAAGAAGGTGGAGATTGGTCTCAACTGGTTTCGATTCTAGTTGGCGTTTCTTCAAATACCGACTACTCACCTGTATTTATTTACGGAGAAGGACATGTAGTCCATTGAAAGTCATAGGTAATAAATATTATGACATTACTGGAATCAATAAGTACTGATTGCGTTAGTCAATGTTTTAAAGAACTAATGCACTAAAAAAGAGTATTCCGTTATGCTGAAAAGTAATTTCGAAGGTATATGCTGTTCAATAGGTGACTATTATCGAAGGCAGCGAGCCGGCAGAAGCGTTAGCACGCCGGGCGAAATGCTTAGCAGTATTTCGTCTATCTTTACGTTCTGAGTTCAAATTCCGCCGAGGTCGACTTTGCCTTTCATCCCTATGGGGGTCGATAAATTAAATACCAGTTGCATACTGGCGTCGATCTTAACGACTGCCCCTCACCAAAAAACAAAAAAAAAAAATTCTGGCCTTGTACCTAGAGAAGAGAAATAATATTTGACTATTACCGTATTGAGTGATCCAATATTTTTAATACATATAAACATCTCTCCGTAGACAGAGAAAGGAAGATTGGACCGATCAGATTTTATCTTTCGCTGGGATTACTTCAAAGAACACGCACGTTTTTTTCTGGTCATGGAGTATGTTATACTGGATAGCTTTTTATAGCGACTAAATGTCGTCTGCCATACAGTCAATCATATAATTAATAATGAATCAAAGAGCATGAACTTGAAATCTTGAAATGTACATTAAAGTACACCATTACAATCATTATAAGTTGTAATTATCGCTGTCTTGTCCAATTGTATGCATTTGATATGTAAGCAAATGTCATTCATATTAGCACACGTTTGTAGGTATATGTGTATGTACATGCCTAATATCTTTTTATGCATGTTTTATTATACGTGTGCGTGTGTACATACATGTAAATAGGTATTCATATAAGCACACGATTCCTGGACCAGGCGACGCGTTGCTAGTGCAGTTCTCCCCCCCCCCCTGCTGTCACACTCTCTTGCCTGGTCAATGGTACCAACACCGAGAGGGTGTTTATCTTGTCCGCATAGGCACAAAAGAAGGATCTAGGAAAAGTATGGTGCAAGTTATCAGGTCATATTCGCTTGTGAGCGCCATGTGTGTGTGTTTTATGTGTGTGTGTTTTGTGTATGTGTGTGTGTGTGTGTGTGTATGTGTGAGTGTGTGTGTGTGTATTTTGTGTATGTGTGTATTTCGTGTACGTGTATGTGTTCCATTAGAAATAATATTTCTAAATAATTTTTGAAAATCACTCCTAGAAAGAAAATGAAAGTTAAATAAGCCAAGAATCATTATTAGACCAAAGACGTTGCACGTAAGAAGTTAAACGCTCGTTCTTTCAGACACACTATTTATATAAATGCCGATTGAGTATTCGCTGATGAGGTCTAAAACGACCGAAACATGTCCATTACTTTAAATAAAACGCTTTAAAAGTCAAAACTATTGAATTTATATCGTCTACATTATCTAAACATTTTGAACAAATTATTTTGTTGGAGCTTTCTCTCATGTTTAGTCGATCAAAATTTTCAGCTGTGTCTATTACAGATATGTAACTATACCGTTTTTGTATATATTATGCAGAACGCGCTCTTATGATATTTTCTCTTATAAATATTGTTGACATTCATTATCAGCGTCACTATATTTCACTCACATTCACTTAATTTCTATGTGTGTGTATATATATATATATATATATATATATATATATATATATATATATATATTGAACACATGCAAACTTGCCATCTGAGTATTATATGACTAGTATATGCTTCTTTGAAGATGTCTAAGAACCCAAAACGTCTGTTGTTTTCACTCACTTCAAGCGACTTCACTAATTGCTTGAGTAATCTCAGCTCGTAAGGAATTTCACTTGACAATTTTCCTCATGTGAGACCCTGCTACATTTGTACGTAATAATGAGAAAATTTACCTGAGTTATATTCCGAGAAAAATGAGTTTTGTAGTTACGGTTTCTTCTGTAACTACAGCTACAAAGAATCTGTTTACTTGTTGAGCTGTTGTTTTCGTTCTGTTCCTCGGTTGAGTTGTTGTTGTTGATGACCAGCCATGTTGCTTGTAGTAACTCTCCGCATGGAAAATTCAAGCTTCAGTCGAAAATCACAAAGATTTTGAATAAAAGACTCCCTCAGTTAATTCATCTGAAGATTAACCAGTTATTTAACAAGGCTGATATTTGCGGCTTCAAAGGTGGAGATAGTATTCATCGTATTTTCGATAAATAGTCTCCAACTCCAAATATACGACCTGTCGCTCCGAGTTCGAAATGTATGTGTGTATGTATGTATGTATGTATGTGTGTAAGTATGTATGTACTATGTACGTATACGCGTATGTATGTACGTACGTTAGTATGTTCGTATGCATGTATGTGAGGCGCAGCCTTTTGTTTCAAACCTGTTCCATTAAAGACATAATTATGATTGAGTTGTTGTAGTCGCGATTACGATCTTCCTTATTAACAGATTTTTATTAGTTATTTATATTTAGTTTTGACTAATAGCTTTACTATATCCAATAATCAAACACCGTTCTCAGATCACGTCCTCATCATCAGAAGGAAATGAAAATACACACACACGCACGCACACACGCACACACACGCACATACACACACACTCACACACACACACTCACACACATACACACATACACACACACACACACACACATAATTTGCCTGTACAGCTTTACACTCGCGGCCACTAACGTTATCATTTTTAGAATATCGTTCTTTTATATATATTTGTGTATGTGTGTGTGTGTGTGCGTGCGTGTGTGTGTATGTATATATATATATATATATATATATATATATGTGTGTGTGTGTGTGTGTGTGTGTATGCGCGCGCGCGTTTGTGTGTACAGGGTGCAGTGAATAAATTGTCGTCTAAATTACGCAAAACTGAAAATAACACTGACTTCTCATTTTAACAGATATATCTACCAAAATTACATAAAAATATATTGAAATACCAAAGAGTAAATTCATTCAATAGAATCGCCATTGGCTTCAACCACAACCTCCAAACGACTTCGGAATCTTCTCCAACTCTTCTGGACGGTCTCCTTGTTTGTTGGTGAATGCTGTCATAAACCTTTCCTTCAGTTCATCTTTGGTCTCGCTCAACTGTGCCCCACATATAATAATCAAGGGGGTTCCAGGCTGAGGAGCTAGGCGATCAGATGTTAGGGGTGGTGTAGTTGCAGAAATTATCTGACAGCCATGACTGGATTCTCCTCCTTGTATGGCATAGTGTAAAATTTTCTTGCCAGACATAGGGTCTTCCAGCAGCCACCCTCTCGACCCAGGGCAGCACTACCTCCTTCAGGCACTTGATGTAGGACCCAGCGTTGAGTCTAAGGCCGTATGAGATGAATGGGAGCGTAACGTCACCATCACTACTGATCACTCCAAACGTCATGACGTTGACTGGCTGTTTTGATTTTTATCGCTCTGGCTACATGTTTTGGAGGCACAGCAAGTCAACGGTCATTCTGTGTATTCACCATCGGTTCGTATTGAAGCTGCCAACGCGAATGTCAAGCAGTACAGCATGTCGCTCCGAATTTCTCTTTGAGTGAATCGTGTCATAGTGGGGTTTTTTTACACAGACAGTGCCCAACTGACCCAACTATACTGTGTAGTTGACAAAATCGAATCCAAACAATGCACATGCGGGAAAATTAAAAATATAAAATAGCCACAATTTACCCATTGCACCCGGTTTATATATATGTGTGTGTGTATATTTATATGTACGTATGTATGTATATATGCATGTATATATATATATATATACATATATATATATATATATATATATATATATATATATATATATATATATATATATATATATATATATATATACACATATATATATATATATATATATATATATATATATATACACATACATATACATGTATACACATACACATGCATATACACATACGTATACATGTATATATATATATATACACATATATATATCTACAAATATATATCAAATATATAAATGTATATATAAAGAGATAGAGAGATATAAATATATATATATGTATGCATGTACACATACGCACATATATATATGTTTGTGTTGTATCTGTGTGTCTGTGTGTGTATGTACATATGTATGTATATATAAATATATATATATATATATATATATATATATATATATATATATATATATATATATATATATATATATATATATATATCTTTTTTATCTTTTTCTTGTTTCAGTCATTAGACTGCGGCTATGAAGGGGACCCACATTGAATATTTTTAGTCAAGCAAATAGACCCCAATGCTTATCATTATTATTATTATTTATTTGTCTTTGTAAAGTCAGGTACTTTTTCCACCAGTCTCTTTTGCCGAACCGTTAATTTACGGGAACGTAAACACACAAACACAAATGGAAAGTGCCACTCTCTCCGAACTGGATAGTTAAACCACAGATTCTAAGCCACTATCTTTGCAAACTTATATTTTGCGGTCAAAGGTTAAATAACTCTAATACCTCCTCTCTACAATTGCTTCTTTCTGCTTTCTTTTTCGTTTCCGATTTTTTACCCTTCCACCTTTTATATCTACTTCCTTCTCGCAAATAGACCCCAATGCTTATCATTATTATTATTATTTATTTGTCTTTGTAAAGTCAGGTACTTTTTCCACCAGTCTCTTTTGCCGAACCGTTAATTTACGGGAACGTAAACACACAAACACAAATGGAAAGTGCCACTCTCTCCGAACTGGATAGTTAAACCACAGATTCTAAGCCACTATCTTTGCAAACTTATATTTTGCGGTCAAAGGTTAAATAACTCTAATACCTCCTCTCTACAATTGCTTCTTTCTGCTTTCCTTTTCGTTTCCGATTTTTTACCCTTCCACCTTTTATATCTACTTCCTTCTCGCAAATAGACCCCAATGCTTATCATTATTATTATTATTTATTTGTCTTTGTAAAGCATTAATGGATGTTTAACTGGTGGTTGTTTACCCCTTTGGACTAATGAGAAGGTAGATATATGTATGTATGTATGTATGTATGTATATATATATATATATATATATATATATATATATATATATATATATATATATATATATATATTATATATACATATATATATATATATATACATACATACATACATACATACATACATATATCTACCTTCTCATTAGTCCAAAGGGGTAAACAACCACCAGTTAAACATCCATTAATGCTATATCACCTGAAGGAATGAATCCATGAAGAAGATTTGACCGATGCCCACGAATACTACGAACTACACTGTAATCATCCCAGAAATATGGACTGGGATCATAAGAAACATGTGATTTGTGCAAACACGCGTAGCAACGCATTAGAATATTCATAAATTCCATCCAAGGATTATTGCTATTATTACTACAGGTGTATGTGTATGTATATATGCATATCTTTCTTTTTGTATATATACGTAAGTATGTGTGTGTTCTCTTTCCTTTCCTGAGCGTCCAATAATACTATCCATATCACGTCCTCACTTTGTTGTTTTTTTGTTTTTTTGTTATTGTGTTTTTGAACTATATATATATATATATATATATATATATATATATATATATATATATATATATATATATATATATATATATATATATATATATACACATTCAAACTACGATGGAAGTAAACAAAGTTTGCTTTAGAAGTGTGGAGTTGTGTTGAAAGATACAGAAATGATTAATTCTCAAACGCAGAATAATGCTAACAGAATACCAGGAACAGAAAAAAATATCCATCTTTTACAGAAAAATTTGCCAGCATTTGTATGTATGTATGTGTGTATGTGTCTGAGCGTTGAATCTTAAATGTTAGCTAAGGACAGTCACATGTGTAACCAACCCTGAAGAACAAATCAGCAGTACAAAGAAATCAAATGACAATCCCTTTAAACCGGCAACTATTTTAACAGTAGCAGAATCACCGTCCCACAACACCTCATTCAAAGCAGTCTGCCAACGGCACTTCAGTAACAACACACCCTGGTAAACTTAGTGACTACGACTAAATTCAGGCCACGACAGACAGAGGATGTTATTGAAGCCAAGGATTTTGAACC